>NC_091374.1:12705849-12840849 GCF_038502225.1 Cherax quadricarinatus
GTGTGTGTGTGTGTGTGTGTGTGTGTGTGTGTGTGTGTGTGTGTGTGTGTGTGTGCGCGCACTAACACAATAGTACTCACCTGGTTGTGGCTGCAGGGGTCGATTCATAGCGCCTAGCACCGCCTCTTCACTGGTCGCTACAAGGTCTACTCTCTCCCTGCTCCATGAGCTTTGTCGTACCTCTTCTTAAAGCTATGTATGGATCCTGCCTCCACGACATCATTCTCCAAATGGTTCCCCTTCCTAACAACTCCACGACTTAAGAAGTACCTCCTAACATCTCTGAGACTCATCTGAGTTTTCAACTTCCCTCTCAGCTCCGGGACTAGTCTTGTTGTAACCCTTTGCACCTTCTCTAATTTCTTGACATGTTTCACGGGAGTGGGTTTCATACCGGTGCTGCATACCAGAATACGGGCTTGACGTACACGGTGTACATCCTTACTTAGACGTCGAAACGCTATTCTTAGGTTTGCCAGGCGTCCGTATGCTGCAGCAGTTATTTGATTGATATGCACCTCAGGAGATGTGCTGGGTATGATGTTCACCCCAAGATCCTTTCCCTTGAGTGAGTTTTGTAGCTTGTGACCTCTTAGGTTGTACTCCATCTGCTGTCTTCTTTGTCCTTCCCCAAGCTGGAGTTAAACTCCAGGAGGCATTTATCGGACCAGGTTTACAGTCTGTCCAAATTCCCATGTAGGTTTACCTGTGATCCTCGTCCGCTTGTATTCTCCTCATTAGCTAAACATCGTCTGCAAACTGGGACACGTCTGAATCTATCCCTTCCGTCATGTCATTCACATGTACAAGAAACAGCACCGAACCTATGACTAACCTTTGTGGAACCCCAATCGACACATGCACCCACTCGGTGCTACTTTGGCTTGTTATCTACAAGGAAAATGATATCTACACTTACATTGCGACCTATACCTTACATTGCAATCAACACGGTACCTAACCTAACCTAACATAACCTAGGTTAGGTTAGGTTAGGTACCGTGTTGATTGCAATATAAGGGGTAGATCCGCATCCCAAAGCAGATTCATAACACGTAACTAACAAGCCAAAGCAGCACCCACTCACTCTGATATCTCGTCTAGGACCGACACACGTTTCCTTCCTGTCAGGTATTCCATGATCCATTGCAGTACTTTCCCTACTATTCCTGCCTACACCTCTAGCTTTTCAACGAGTCTCTTGTGTGGCACTGTGTCGAAAGCCTTCTTACAGTCCAAGAAGACGCAGTCGACCCATCCCTCTCTCTCCTATCTTACTTCTGTCACCTTGTCATAGAACTCCAATAGGTTTGTGACTCTGGATTTTCCTTTCCTGAAGCCGTGCTGGTTGTCATGGTTGTGTGTGAAAAGAAACAATATGGGTAGAGAGAACTGTATTAGTAGTAGTAGTAGTAGTAGTAGTAGTAGTAGTAGTAGTAGTAGTAGTCGTAGTAGTAGTAGTAGTAGTAGTAGTAGTAGTAGTAGTAGTAGTAGTCGCAGTAGTAGTAGTAGTAGTAGTAGTAGTAGTAGTAGTAGTAGTAGTAATAGTAGTAGCAGTAATAGTAGTAGTAGTACTAGTAACAGTAGTAGTAGTAGATGTACTACTCTTCCCCCTTCCCTACCCATTCTCTCCTCCCTGCTAGTTATCCCCCTTTCTACCTCCCATTTCCTCTTCTCCACTCATTCCCATCTCTCTACCATTCCTTCCTTTCTTCCCGGTGTCTAAAAGGATGGTGGACGTGTTCAGGAAGGTTCAGAAGGATGGTGGGCGTGTTATACAGTCCCCAGAAGGATGGTGGGCGTGTCATACAGTCTCTAGAAGGATGGTGGGCGTGTCATACAGTCCCTAGTAGGATGGTGGGCGTGTCCAGGAAGGTTCAGAAAGATGGTGGGAGTGTCATACAGTCCCTAGAAGGATGGTGGGAGTGCCATACAGTCCCTAGAAGGATGGCGGGAGTGCCATACAGTCCCTAGAAGGATGGCGGGAGTGTCATACAGTCCCTAGAAGGATGGCGGGCATGTCATACAGTCCCTAGAAGGATGGTGGGCGTGTCATACAGTTCCTAGAAAGATGGTGGGCGTTTCATACAGTCCCTAGAAGGATGGTGGGCGTGTCATACAGTCCTTAGAAGGATAGTGGGCGTATCAGTTCCTAGAGGGATGTTGGGTGTGTCAGTGTCATACAGTCCCTAGAAGGATGGTGGGCGTGTCATACAGACCCTGATGGGCATTACCCACTCACGTATATCTTTGCATACCCACCCTAAGAGATATACACTTCTCCGTATACATGCAAAGACACGAACTCCTGCGTATATACTCGTATATACACAAACATACAAAAGAGTGTGGATATACACTAGTATGCGCATACACACGCTCCTGCGCGTACATATCCTTACCAAAACACAGTTTGAAGCTGTTGTTTCTTTACGGTCGACTCCACAAGCAGTAAGTTTAACTCTGGCTGTTCACAACTCAAGATTAGAATTTTTACGAGAACTTAAGCGGGTTCTAGAGTTGCTATCAGAGATTGACCTAGATATGACGATGCCCTGTTAGGCTAGATTTTTATCAATCAAGTTGAGAGACTTAGCTATTTTAACTTCTAAGGTTTAATTAGATGTTACATGAACTACAATGGAAATACATGTCATGTGACTGACTTTTCTGGGTTATCCTACGTAATTTACACGTATGTTACTATGCAAAACAGTCACGGGGGGAGCTGAATGATAGTTCTAGGCCTTTCGTGTTGCAATCAACACATCATCGGGAGCTTGCAATTTTTTGCATATGCTACTATGTATGATAATTTTGTACGTGTTCCTAGATAAACTCACTTATGTACTTACTTACGTACTTAGTATTTTATTTTTAAGACAGTGAGCTGGCCTGGTAAGCACCGCAATTCCCCATAAACTGAAACATATTTACTGAGGTCCCATGGCGTGTTTCTGTTTATCTTGTTGTAAATATGTACCTGGGTGTTAGGTGACTGTTATGGGTGTCAATCTCTGATAGCAATACTAGAACCCGCATAAGTTCTCCTCGTAAAAATTCTAGTCTTGAGTTGTGAACAGCCAGAGTTAAACTTACTGCTTGTGGAGTCGATCGTAAAGAATTAAGAATTAAGAATTAAGAATTAAGAATTAAGAATTAAGAATTTCAAACTGTGTTTTGGTAAGGATATGTACGCGCAGGAGCGTGTGTATGCGTGGATGGGTTTGGTTTTTGAAAGAAGACGAGGTAGGATAACAGGTTTTAGTGTGTATATTTCTTCCAGCCACGGTATTGTGGGTTAGCTGTGAATTGTTCCAGCCACGGTATTGTGGGTTAGCTGTGAATTGCTCCAGCCACGGTATTGAGACTGGAACAATTTTTTAACTACTCAAGGCCCGAGGGACGGGCCAGCAGTAGTTGAGAAGGTTGTGGAGATGTCCTGTGAACCAAGACTCCATGATGTTGCAGTGTCTGATCTTTAGTTTATATTGATAAAGCCACTGGATGACAAAACGTCTACAAATAAAGATACTTAGATGTTGTACATATGTTTAATTCTTCATCTTGTCGGTATTGTATACCATACAAGTACAACGTGACAAACACTGCCACATTATGGAATCTTGGTTCACAGGACATCTCCACAACCTTCTCAACTACTGCTGGCCCGTCCCTCGGGCCTTGAGTAGTTAAAAAATTGTTCCAGTCTCAATA
Organism: Cherax quadricarinatus; assembly: GCF_038502225.1. Classification (NCBI taxonomy): domain Eukaryota; kingdom Metazoa; phylum Arthropoda; class Malacostraca; order Decapoda; family Parastacidae; genus Cherax; species Cherax quadricarinatus. Next base: position 12,709,567 of record NC_091374.1, read on the forward strand.
CCGTGGCTGGAGCATCTACACAACTTTCTCGGGTATGACCTACTGCCACTGGGGAATCTCACTTACCAGTGACAATGTTTTCGTCTGCTACACGTCCCTCACTTGACGCCAGTATATAAGGGCAAGTCTTAATATCTGTGCGTCAGACTCTTCACGACTACGGTGCTCTTCACACCAACTCCAAGGCTGAGGGACTGATTACCTCGTCTTTTGTATATAGTTCTACTGTCTTTCAATTATGTCCCTGAATTTGTACTGATAAAGCCACTGGATGGCGAAACGTCTACAGTTAAGACACCCAGATGTTGCACACATGTCTAATTCTTCATTTTATTAATAAAACTGATTTCTGTAAACTATCTAGAGAATGTTTCCTCTGGCCAGAAATAATTTCCCTCCTGATCAGCTTCGGGATGACACAAAGCTGACAATAAACGAGCAAATGCTAAAGTTGAAGGAGGATCGGAACCTCCTACACACGGGAGGAAAGAATAAGATACGAACATATACATAGCTCTCCTAACAAAAGGCTTTCAAAGCGTCTATATAATCTCACTCCTGGACAATAGTACAGAGAGAACCAGCTGCATAACAATAGACACCGGTGAAAATAACGATGTTGAAATTTATGACAGAACGTAACGTGTTGAAACGAAAAGAGGGCGAGAGAGCACACATGTTTTAGTGACTCCTTTGAAAATGTGACCAGCGCTGTTGTGACCTTCAGTGACACGTTATAATAATTATAAAGTACTGTAGGCAGCACCCATAAAATAATCACTAGAATGATCACTGAAATACAACGAACACTGAAGAATAATTTGGTATAATAGAAAACACATTATAGTGAATTACTCTTCACAAAGATTACACTGAAATGCAGTGACCAACCCAGAAAAATAGTGAACAAACAAAATTGTGAATAAACCATACCCCCGGCCGGGATTGAACCCGCGGTCATAGTCTCAAAACTCCAGCCCGTCGCGTTAGCCACTAGACCAGTCAAAATTGTGAATACTAGACAAAGATTTCCAGTGACCTGCAAGATGGCTACCGTAAAGAGGAATCAATAATGCCCCTTGATACTGGCGAAGGACTCTTCAGTCAAAGAATTAGAGAGATACTCTTCCTTTATTGTGGGGTCAGTCTCATTACCTTCTTCTCCCACAGGCGTAGCATAACACCCACAAATACAGAAGTTCCCCCACAGTAGCCATGTAGAAGACGACGAACCAAGAGATACTAGGCACAAGAGAATCCCTGACAGCCACACTTTGCTAGGTTATTGATTATGTGAAGATAGTAACGGAGCACCTAGAAAGCACACATATCATTATGAGCGTAAAATGAGCACCTTGAAAGCACACGCATCTCACTGTGAGTATAAACTGAGTACCTTGAAAGCACACACACCTCACTGTAAGCATAAACCGATCACCTTGAAAGCAAACACCTCATTATAAGCATAAAATAAGCACCTTGAGAACACACACACCTCCCTGTGAGCATAAAGTGAGCACCTTGAAAGCACACACTTCATCACTGTAAGCACCTGCACGAATTCACTCACACAAACAGAAATATACGAAACACTGACCGAAATTACGCAAGGAAGCCTTTGACGCTGAGCCCAACACAAGTATTTTACAGAAACTGCAAACACAGGCTCCAGTGAGGGACAGGTTTGAGGACCACAATGGAAATGAGACAGACAGTCCTCGATGGCGCCCTGGCAAGTACACATATTACTAACATTGGATCAGGAACTATGTGAACGATAGATAACAGTCATCCAGAGAGATGAAACATCTGAAAAGCTTTTGTTGTGTTTGGAGATTTTTAAGACTCAGGCATTATGCTGTTCCTATTATATGCAAACGATCTCCTTCTCATATGCAAATGATCTCTCTCTAATATGCAAATGATCTCTCTCATATGCAAATGATCTCTCTCTCATATGCAAATTATCTCTCATATGCAAATGATCTGTCTCATATGCAAATGATCTCTGTCTCATATGCAAATGATCTCTCTCTCTCTCATATGCAAATGATCTCTCTCTCATATGCAAATGATCTCTCTCATATTCAAATGATCTCCCTCATATGCAAATGATCTCTCTCTCATATGCAAATGATCTCCCTCTCATACGCAAATGATCTCTCTCTCATATGCAGATGATCTCTCTCCTATGCAAATGATCTCTCTCATATGCAAATGATCTCCCTCTCATATGCAAATTATCTCACTCTCATTTGCAAATGATCTATCTCATATGCAAATGACCTCTCTCATATGCAAATGATCTCTCTCATATGCAAATGATCTCTCTCATATGCAAATGATCTCCCTCTCATATGCAAATGATCTCACTCTCATATGCAAATGATCTCACTCTCATATGCAAATGATCTCTCTCATATGCAAATGATCTCTCTCATATGCAAATGATCTCTCTCATATGCAAATGATCTCCCTCTCATATGCAAATGATCTCACTCTCATATGCAAATGATCTCCCTCTCATATGCAAATGATCTATGTAAACGAGTTGACTCCAACTAGGCAGTGTTGGCTGCCGAGCCAAAGATAATGAGGATAATGAGAAATAATGAGAATAATGAGAAAGGAGGAGACCTGAAAGGAACAAAGCAAGACTTTAAATGGTTTCAGACCCGAAAATAATGGAATTAATTAGAAATGTTTTTACGGAAAAAGTCAGAGAAAACTGAAGGTGAGAAGAGAGGAGAGGAGACGTGGTGAAGAGAAGCAGCCAGTGTGAACGACACAGTCACAACACTAAAAAAAACGACAGTTACGGGTGTTTTTAAAGGATGGACTCAGTTTCAAAGGATGTCTTGGAATAAAACAACGCAAAAACATGACATCACTGGTGATGTGCAGCAAATTAGTGCACGAAAAAAAGGATTTTAGAACTCTGAAGACACTTTTCAGTCATACACACACACACACACACACACACACACACACACACACACACACACACACACACACACACACACACACACACACACACACGGGGTAGCGACCAGTGAAGAGGTAGGGCCAGGAGCTATGACTCGACCTCTACAACCACAGTGAGATGAGTACACACACACACACACACACACACACACAGGTACGATAAAACTCTTGCAGCAGGGAGACAGAGTGGACGTAGTAACGACCAGCAAAGAGACAGGGCCAGGAGCTACGACTACACACCTGCAACCGCAAACAGGTAAGTACACACACACACACACACACACACACACACACACACACACACACACACACACACACACACACACACACACACACACACACACACACACACACACCTTCCTTCACCTGCCTCTTTCAGTCAGACACACAAACCCGCAAATTGTGTTTGAGAAGCTGTTATTGGATAATGTGACCAATGGAAGACAGACACGACTCAGAAACTTGGGCTAGCAGAGAGAGAGAGAGAGAGAGAGAGAGAGAGAGAGAGAGAGAGAGAGAGAGAGAGAGAGAGAGAGAGAGAGAGAGAGAGAGAGAGAGAGAATAATGTCAGTTCTTTGTGAGTACTTTTCTGGTATTCTCACCTCATGCTTTTAGATTTACATCTGACAATTTGTACCTTACTGTGAATATGTGACTTTCCTGGTATTAGTGGGATCGAGGTGTACCAGGCAACATGGACGGCTCACCATAGCCACAGTGGACGGCTCACCACAGCCACAATGGACGGCTCACCACAGCCACAGTGAACGACTCACCACAGCCACAATGGACGGCACACCACAGCCACAGTGAACGGCACACCACAGCCACAATGGACGGCACACCACAGCCACAGTGAACGACTCACCACAGCCACAATGGACGGCACACCACAGCCACAGTGAACGACTCACCACAGCCACAGTGAACGACTCACCACAGCCACAGTGAACGGCTCACCACAGCCACAGTGAACGGCTCACCACAGCCACAGTGAACGGCTCACCACAGCCACATGTATTGAATCTAACAAAAACAGTCGTCCAGTAAACACCAGAACTCTTGTTTTTACAAACAGTGGAGGTCTTAAAGCGAGAAACAACATAAAGGATTCATTAGCGGTCTCCTCACTGAGTCGAAAGTAGTATTTACTGCTTTTACGGAAACACAGGTACGCCAGCGCATAAGCCACTGGCCCAGTGGCTTACGCACCGGCCTGGAGTTTGACGACTCACTCGCCATGGGTTCTAATCCCTACCCGTACCGTGGGTTGTTTGCAGTGGTGTTATTACGATTTCGTAAGCCGAGTAAAAGGTTACTTTGACAATAAAACTTATGCCTGGGTACAATCTACTTAGATGAGACCAGAAAATTCGAAAATTAAAATCTGCTTATAAACCACGAGATGCAACTTCCCAGCAGTTCGTAGATCAACCTTCGCAACTTGATACCTGTCTTGATATTCTGTGAAACTCAACCCCATATATGCTATCGTTAGGAGATTTCAGTTTAAGACAATTTTCACTAGTGCAATACTTGTGTAGTATACATTCACCAGTGCCAATATCTTTATATTCACCAGTGCCAATATTCACTAGTGCCAATATCTTTATATTCACCAGTGCCAATATTCACTAGTGCCAATATCTTTATATTCACCAGTGCCAATATCTTTATATTCACCAGTGCCAATATCTTTATATTCACCAGTGCCAATATCTTTATATTCACCAGTGCCAATATCTTTATATTCACCAGTGCCAATATCTTTATATTCACCAGTGCCAATATCTTTATATTCACCAGTGCCAATATCTTTATATTCACCAGTGCCAATATCTTTATATTCACCAGTGCCAATATCTTTATATTCACCAGTGCCAATATCTTTATATTCACCAGTGCCAATATCTTTATATTCACCAGTGCCAATACCTTTATATTCACTATCCCTTGACCCATGATTCCTTTCGAAGTGCGCACTAACAGGACGTAGGCCTACTAGTGATTATCCAGAGTACGTGGCGGGGAGGCGCAGATCGGCTACGGTCCGTCTTGATGTATCAATGCATCTCCCTATAACAGATCATCCATTTGTAGTCTTGATATCTTCACCTCCCAGGAACCCAACACAAGTGCAAGAGTGTAATAGCAGAGAGAATCCCAGGAGCTAGTCTGAGTGAATTGGTGTCCCGGAGCTGGATGCTAGCGCACTTAGCTCATACATTGAGGTCTGTGGTTCGATCCCCGTTGCTGGTGGTAACATTAGAACGTGTTTCCTTGTGACACCTGATGTACCTGTTCACATAATAGTATAATAAGTACCTGAGTGTTAGTCGACTGGTGCGGGTCGCATCCTGGGACACTGACCTAATTTTCCCGAAATGCTCTGTATAACAATGGACTTTCTATATATTAGTATGTCATTGATGTCAGCTAGGACTGTATACCTTGTACATGCAGAAATAAAGATTATTATTATTATTATTATTATTATTATTATTATTATTATTATTATTATTATTATTACGCAAGTTCTCCCAGGTTAAATTATACGCAATTTAATATAATCCACGTATCATTTAACCTAAAATAATGTTACACATTTTCACTATTTTTTTATTGTGATGTAACGAAAAGAAGTGTAAATGATAAATTTACGTATATCTACGCTATCTGCATGCTGGAAATAAAGTATTGTCTCTGTCGTTGTGAAATGTAAATACCACCTGCCATACGTGGCTGTGAGAGTGCAGGTGGAGGGTGCTGTAAATTCAGGTCACTCCACTCCTACCTGTCATCCCTGAGGGGCGACCTTGTAGCCTTCCCCTCCACCACCTCCTCTACCAGCACTCCCTCCTATCCCTACCAACACACACTCCTATCCCTATAAACACTCCCCGTACCCCTACCCTACCGAGACACCCCCCTACACAACCAAACCCCCTCCACAGCCACACAGTGCAGTCCTTCCTACGTCCACTCTGTCAAGACCTTGCATTCTTCTCCTCCTCTTCTTCTTTTTCTTCTCTTTCTTCTTCTTATTCATCTCCTCCTCCTCCTCCTACTACTACTTCTACTCATTATCTCCTTCTACATATCTATTTTTTATCTCTACAAGAAATTGCTCTGGGATGTACTGGTAGCTGGCAGTCTACTGGTATACTACATTCAGTTTGGTAACAGAGCTACAGAAATGTCTCTTAAAGTAATGATAAACGGATCACCTATCACAAAACTCACAGAGGGAAAATTCTTAGGAATCCACCTTGATAACAGACTCAAATTTCAAACACATATACAACAAATTTCCAAGAAAATTTCCAAGACCGTAGGCATACTATCGAAGATACGGTACTATGTTCCACAGTCAGCCCTCCTGGCCCTATCACTCACTTATTTACCCCTATCTCACCTATGGAATTTGTGCATGGGGCTCAACAACAATAAACCATCTCAGACCACTAATCACCCAACAAAAGGCTGCAGTCAGAATGATAACAAATTCCCACTACAGACAGCACACTCCACCAATATTCAAAACTCTAAACCTACTCACAATACAAAACATCCACACTTATTACTGCACCTACTACATACATAGAACACTTAACTCTGACATAAATCCTCCCCTCAAACATCTCCTTGCCAACCTCAACAGAACACATGACCATAACACAAGGCACAGATCACTCTTTGATGTTCCTCGTGTCCATCTCACACTGCAAAAACTCAATGCACATAAAAGGCCCTAAAATCTGGAATTCATTACCTGTGAATATAAAAGAAACACTGTTTATAAATTCAAGTCTCTTCTCACCCACAACTAAATAAATACTGAATAATTGTATCTCATAAATTGTATCTCATATATGTATCTCATTATTGTATCTCATAAATGTCAACCTGTGACCCAATCAAACTTTGTTACCAATTAACTTCATTATAATACTACATTCTACTGATTACACAGCAACACAGTAAATGACCTTATGACCTGTCTTTGTAATACTCATTTGTACTATATTGTTATCTGTTTTAAAATAATTTTTGTACCACTGAATATATCATTGTTTAGTTAATCTTAAGTTATTTTTAAGCCTGCCCGTAATGCTCTGCATACAAGGGGCTTTGGCATGTTGCATTTTAAAAATTGTATTCCTCCTACAGACTACACTCCCACAGACTACACTCCCACAGACTACACTCCCACAGACTACACTCCCACAGACTACACTCCCACAGACTACACTCCCACAGACTACACTCCCACTGACTACACTCCCACTGACTACACTCCCACTGACTACACTCCCACAGACTACACTCCCACTGACTACACTCCCACAGACTACACTCCCACTGACTACACTCCCACAGACTACACTCCCACAGACTACACTCCCACTGACTACACTCCCACAGACTACACTCCCACAGACTACACTCCCACTGACTACACTCCCACAGACTACACTCCCACAGACTACACTCCCACAGACTACACTCCCACAGACTACACTCCCACTGACTACACTCCCACAGACTACACTCCCACAGACTACACTCCCACAGACTACACTCCCACAGACTACACTCCCACAGACTACACTCCCACAGACTAAACTCCCACACACTACACTCCCACACTACACTCCCACTGACTACACTCCCACAGACTACACTCCCACAGACTACACTCCCACAGACTACACTCTCACAGACTACACTCCCACAGACTACACTCCCACAGACTACACTCCCACACCACACCCCCACAGACCACACTCCCACAGACTACACTCCCACAGACTACACTCCCACAGACTACACTCCCACAGACTACACTCCCACAGACTACACTCCCACAGACTACACTCCCACTGACTACACTCCCACAGACTACACTCCCACAGACTACACTCCCACTGACTACACTCCCACAGACTACACTCCCACTGACTACACTCCCACAGACTACACTCCCACAGACTACACTCCCACAGACTACACTCCCACAGACTACACTCCCACAGACTACACTCCCACAGACTACACTCCCACAGACTACACTCCCACAGACTACACTCCCACAGACTACACTCCCACAGACTACACTCCCACAGACTACACTCCCACAGACTACACTCCCACAGACTACACTCCCACAGACTACACTCCCACAGACTACACTCCCACAGACTACACTCCCACAGACTACACTCCCACAGACTACACTCCCACTGACTACACTCCCACAGACTACACTCCCACTGACTACACTCCCACAGACTACACTCCCACAGACTACACTCCCACAGACTACACTCCCACAGACTACACTCCCACAGACTACACTCCCACAGACTACACTCCCACAGACTACACTCCCACAGACTACACTCCCACAGACTACACTCCCACAGACTACACTCCCACTGACTACACTCCCACAGACTACACTCCCACTGACTACACTCCCACTGACTACACTCCCACAGACTACACTCCCACAGACTACACTCCCACAGACTACACTCCCACAGACTACACTCCCACAGACTACACTCCCACTGACTACACTCCCACAGACTACACTCCCACTGACTACACTCCCACAGACTACACTCCCACAGACTACACTCCCACAGACTACACTCCCAGACTACACTCCCACAGACTACACTCCCACAGACTACACTCCCACTACACTCCCACAGACTACACTCCCACTGACTACACTCCCACTGACTACACTCCCACTGACTACACTCCCACAGACTACACTCCCACAGACTACACTCCCACAGACTACACTCCCACTGACTACACTCCCACAGACTACACTCCCACAGACTACACTCCCACTGACTACACTCCCACAGACTACACTCCCACTGACTACACTCCCACTGACTACACTCCCACAGACTACACTCCCACTGACTACACTCCCACAGACTACACTCCCACAGACTACACTCCCACTGACTACACTCCCACAGACTACACTCCCACAGACTACACTCCCACAGACTACACTCCCACTGACTACACTCCCACACTACACTCCCACTGACTACACTCCCACAGACTACACTCCCACTGACTACACTCCCACAGACTACTACACTCCCACTGACTACACTCCCACAGACTACACTCCCACAGACTACACTCCCACAGACTACACTCCCACTGACTACACTCCCACAGACTACACTCCCACTGACTACACTCCCACTGACTACACTCCCACAGACTACACTCCCACAGACTACACTCCCACAGACTACACTCCCACTGACTACACTCCCACTGACTACACTCCCACAGACTACACTCCCACTGACTACACTCCCACAGACTACACTCCCACTGACTACACTCCCACAGACTACACTCCCACAGACTACACTCCCACAGACTACACTCCCACTGACTACACTCCCACAGACTACACTCCCACAGACTACACTCCCACTGACTACACTCCCACAGACTACACTCCCACAGACTACACTCCCACAGACTACACTCCCACAGACTACACTCCCACAGACTACACTCCCACTGACTACACTCCCACAGACTACACTCCCACTGACTACACTCCCACAGACTACACTCCCACTGACTACACTCCCACAGACTACACTCCCACAGACTACACTCCCACAGACTACACTCCCACAGACTACACTCCCACAGACTACACTCCCACAGACTACACTCCCACAGACTACACTCCCACAGACTACACTCCCACTGACTACACTCCCACTGACTACACTCCCACAGACTACACTCCCACTGACTACACTCCCACTGACTACACTCCCACAGACTACACTCCCACTGACTACACTCCCACTGACTACACTCCCACAGACTACACTCCCACAGACTACACTCCCACAGACTACACTCCCACAGACTACACTCCCACAGACTACACTCCCACAGACTACACTCCCACAGACTACACTCCCACAGACTACACTCCCACAGACTACACTCCCACAGACTACACTCCCACTGACTACACTCCCACAGACTACACTCCCACTGACTACACTCCCACAGACTACACTCCCACTGACTACACTCCCACAGACTACACTCCCACAGACTACACTCCCACAGACTACACTCCCACAGACTATATAAAGCTCATGAGGTAAAGATGGCGCATGTTAAACAATGCCAAGCACATATCGTCTCGTGTGGTCGTGTCTCGCCTGCCACACACTAGTGGGAGCTACGAGGCGGGACTCAGTAATGAGACTCAGAACGGAATCCTCATCTCCCTTCCAGGAAGGTACCTTGATGCTAGTGAGGGGGAGTCTTGATCCTACAATACTTACAATAATAATAATCATAATAATAATAATAATAATAATAATAATAATAATAATAATAACTTTATTTCTACAAGTACATGTACAAGGTGTATATGGCTAAATGACATCAATGACACACTACTACGTAGAAAGACGCTTGTTGTGCAGAGTATTTAGGGCAAATTAGGTCAGTTTTTTTCCCAGGATGCGACCCACACCAGTAATGAGAGTTTGGAGGACATCAATGTCTCTTCAAGAAAGGTGTCTTGATGCTAGTGAAGGAGGGGAGGGGTTTGTGACCCTGAGAACTGAAGCTACTGTACCTTAGATGAATATAGCTTTCCTACAATATCCTGGGGTGTTCCTGGGGTGTTCCCTGGGGTGTTCCCTAGTGTTCCCTGGGGTGTTCCCTAGAGTGTTCCCTAGAGTGTTCCCTGGGGTGTTCCCTGGGGTGTTCCCTGGGGTGTTCCCTGGGGTGTTCCCAAGAGTGTTCCCTGGGGTGTTCCCTGGGGTGTTCCCTGGGGTGTTCCGTAGTGTTCCTTAGAGTGTTCCCTAGAGTGTTCCCTGGGGTGTTCCCTGGGGTGTTCCCTGGGGTGTTCCGTAGTGTTCCTTAGAGTGTTCCCTAGAGTGTTCCCTGGGGTGTTCCCTGGGGTGTTCCCTAGTGTTCCCTGGGGTGTTCCCTGCGGTGTTTCCTGGGGTGTTCCCTAGAGTGTTCCCTAGAGTGTTCCCTGGGGTGTTCCCTGGGGTGTTCCCTGGGGTGTTCCCTGGGGTGTTCTCTGGGGTGTTCCCTGGGGTGTTCCCTAGAGTGTTCCCTGGGGTGTTCCCTGGGGTGTTCCCTAGAGTGTTCCCTAGATTGTTCCCTAGTGTTCCCTAGATTGTTCCCTAGAGTGTTCTCTGGGGTGTTCCCTAGAGTGTTCCCTGGGGTGTTCCCTGGGGTGTTCCCTGGGGTGTTCCCTAGAGTGTTCCCTGGGGTGTTCCCTAGTGTTCCCTGGGATGTTCCCTGGGGTGTTCCATGGGTGTTCCCTGGGGTGTTCCCTAGAGTGTTCCCTGGGGTGTTCCATGGGTGTTCCCTGGGGTGTTCCCTAGAGTGTTCCCTGGGTGTTCCCTGGGGTGTTCCCTGGGGTGTTTCCTGGGGTGTTCCCTGGGGTGTTCCCTGGGGTGTTCCCTGGGGTGTTCCCTGGGGTGTTTCCTGGGGTGTTCCCTGGGGTGTTCCCTGGGGTGTTCTTGGGGTGTTCCCTGGGGTGTTCCCTAGTGTTCCCTGGGGTGTTCCCTGGGGTGTTCCCTGGGGTGTTCCCTGGGGTGTTCCCTGGGGTGTTTCCTGGGGTGTTCCCTGGGGTGTTGCCTGGGGTGTTCGCTGGGGTGTTCCCTGGGGTGTTTCCTGGGGTGTTCCCTAGTGTTCCCTGGGGTGTTCCCTGGGGTGTTTCCTGGGTGTTCCCTAGTGTTCCCTGGGGTGTTCCCTGGGGTGTTCCCTAGGGTGTTCCCTAGTGTTCCCTGGGGTGTTCCCTGGGGTGTTCCCTAGGGTGTTCCCTAGTGTTCCCTGGGGTGTTCCCTAGGGTGTTCCCTAGTGTTCCCTAGAGTGTTCCCTAGAGTGTTCCCTAGTGTTCCCTGGGGTGTTCCCTGGGGTGTTTCCTGGGATGTTCCCTAGTGTTCCCTGGGGTGTTCCCTGGGGTGTTCCCTAGGGTGTTCCCTAGTGTTCCCTGGGGTGTTTCCTAGAGTGTTCCCTGGAGTGTTCCCTAGTGTTCCCTGGGGTGTTCCCTGGGGTGTTTCCTGGGGTGTTCCCTAGTGTTCCCTGGGGTGTTCCCTGGGGTGTTCCCTAGGGTGTTCCCTAGTGTTCCCTGGGGTGTTCCCTAGGGTGTTCCCTAGTGTTCCCTGGGGTGTTCCCTAGTGTTCCCTGGGTGTTCCCTTGGGTGTTCCCTAGTGTTCCCTGGGGTGTTCCCTAGTGTTCCCTGGGGTGTTCCCTATGGTGTTCCCTAGTGTTCCCTGGGGTGTTCCCTAGTGTTCCCTGGGGTGTTCCCTAGTGTTCCCTAGTGTTCCCTGGGGTGTTCCCTAGTGTTCCCTGGGGTGTTCCCTAGGGTGTTCCCTAGTGTTCCCTAGGGTGTTCCCTAGTGTTCCCTGGGGTGTTCCCTAGTGTTCCCTGGGGTGTTCCCTAGTGTTCCCTAGGGTGTTCCCTAGGGTGTTCCCTAGTGTTCCCTGGGGTGTTCCCTGGGGTGTTCCCTAGTGTTCCCTGGGATGTTCCCTAGGGTGTTCCCTAGTGTTCCCTGGGGTGTTCCCTAGTGTTCCCTGGGGTGTTCCCTAGTGTTCCCTGGGGTGTTCCCTGGGGTGTTCCCTAGTGTTCCCTGGGGTGTTCCCTGGGGTGTTCCCTGGGGTGTTCCCTGGGGTGTTCCCTGGGGTGTTCCCTGGGGTGTTCCCTGGGGTGTTCCCTGGGGTGTTCCCTGGGGTGTTCCCTGGGGTGTTCCCTAGTGTTCCCTGGGGTGTTCCCTGGGGTGTTCCCTGGGGTGTTCCCTGGGGTGTTCCCTGGGGTCTTCCCTGGGGTGTTCCCTGGGGTGTTCCCTGGGGTGTTCCCTGGGGCCTTCCCTGGGGTGTTCCCTGGGGTGTTCCCTGGAGTGTTCCCTGGGGTGTTCCCTGGGGTGTTCCCTGGGGTGTTCCCTGGGGTCTTCCCTGGGGTGTTCCCTGGGGTGTTCCCTGGGGTGTTCCCTGGGGTGTTCCCTGGAGTGTTCCCTGGGGTCTTCCCTGGGGTCTTCCCTGGGGTGTTCCCTGGGGTCTTCCCTGGGGTCTTCCCTGGGGTGTTCCCTGGGGTGTTCCCTGGGGTGTTCCCTGGGGTGTTCCCTGGGGTGTTCCCTGGAGTGTTCCCTGGGGTCTTCCCTGGGGTCTTCCCTGGGGTGTTCCCTGGGGTGTTCCCTGGGGTGTTCCCTGGGGTCTTCCCTGGGGTGTTCCCTGGGGTGTTCCCTGGGGTCTTCCCTGGGGTGTTCCCTGGAGTGTTCCCTGGGGTCTTCCCTGGGGTCTTCCCTGGGGTCTTCCCTGGGGTGTTCCCTGGGGTGTTCCCTGGGGTGTTCCCTGGGGTGTTCACTGGGGTCTTCCCTGGGGTCTTCCCTGGGGTATTCCCTGGAGTGTTCCCTGGGGTCTTCCCTGGGGTCTTCCCTGGGGTGTTCCCTGGGGTGTTCCCTGGGGTGTTCCCTGGGGTCTTCCCTGGGGTGTTCCCTGGGGTGTTCCCTGGGGTCTTCCCTGGGGTGTTCCCTGGGGTGTTCCCTGGAGTGTTCCCTGGGGTCTTCCCTGGGGTCTTCCCTGGGGTCTTCCCTGGGGTCTTCCCTGGGGTGTTCCCTGGAGTGTTCCCTGGGGTCTTCCCTGGGGTCTTCCCTGGGGTCTTCCCTGGGGTCTTCCCTGGGGTCTTCCCTGGGGTGTTCCCTGGGGTGTTCCCTGGGGTCTTCCCTGGGGTGTTCCCTGGAGTGTTCCATGGGGTCTTCCCTGGGGTCTTCCCTGGAGTGTTCCCTGGGGTCTTCCCTGGGGTCTTCCCTGGGGTCTTCCCTGGGGTCTTCCCTGGGGTGTTCCCTGGGGTGTTCCCTGGGGTGTTCCCTGGGGTGTTCCCTGGGGTCTTCCCTGGGGTCTTCCCTGGGGTGTTCCCTGGGGTCTTCCCTGGGGTCTTCCCTGGGGTCTTCCCTGGAGTGTTCCCTGGGGTCTTCCCTGGGGTCTTCCCTGGGGTGTTCCCTGGGGTGTTCCCTGGGGTCTTCCCTGGGGTCTTCCCTGGAGTGTTCCCTGGGGTCTTCCCTGGGGTCTTCCCTGGGGTGTTCCCTGGGGTCTTCCCTGGGGTCTTCCCTGGGGTCTTCCCTGGGGTGTTCCCTGGAGTGTTCCCTGGGGTCTTCCCTGGGGTCTTCCCTGGAGTGTTCCCTGGGGTCTTCCCTGGGGTGTTCCCTGGGGTGTTCCCTGGGGTGTTCCCTGGGGTCTTCCCTGGGGTGTTCCCTGGGGTCTTCCCTGGGGTCTTCCCTGGGGTCTTCCCTGGGGTGTTCCCTGGAGTGTTCCCTGGGGTCTTCCCTGGGGTCTTCCCTGGAGTGTTCCCTGGAGTGTTCCCTGGGGTCTTCCCTGGGGTCTTCCCTGGGGTGTTCCATGGGGTCTTCCCTGGGGTGTTCCCTGGGGTCTTCCCTGGGGTCTTCCCTGGGGTGTTCCCTGGGGTGTTCCCTGGGGTGTTCCCTGGGGTGTTCCCTGGGGTGTTCCCTGGGGTCTTCCCTGGGGTCTTCCCTGGGGTGTTCCCTGGGGTCTTCCCTGGGGTCTTCCCTGGGGTGTTCCCTGGGGTCTACCCTGGGGTCGTCCCTGGGGTCTTCCCTGGGGTGTTCCCTGGGGTCTTCCCTGGGGTCTTCCCTGGGGTGTTCCCTGGGGTCTTCCCTGGGGTCTTCCCTGGGGTCTTCCCTGGGGTGTTCCCTGGGGTGTTCCCTGGGGTGTTCCCTGGGGTCTTCCCTGGGGTCTTCCCTGGGGTGTTCCCTGGGGTCTTCCCTGGGGTGTTCCCTGGGGTGTTCCCTGGGGTCTTCCCTGGGGTGTTCCCTGGGGTCTTCCCTGGGGTCTTCCCTGGGGTGTTCCCTGGGGTCTTCCCTGGGGTGTTCCCTGGGGTGTTCCCTGGGGTGTTCCCTGGGGTCTTCCCTGGGGTCTTCCCTGGGGTGTTCCCTGGGGTCTTCCCTGGGGTCTTCCCTGGGGTGTTCCCTGGGGTGTTCCCTGGGGTCTTCCCTGGGGTGTTCCCTGGGGTCTTCCCTGGGGTCTTCCCTGGGGTCTTCCCTGGGGTCTTCCCTGGGGTGTTCCCTGGGGTGTTCCCTGGGGTGTTCCCTGGGGTGTTCCCTGGGGTGTTCCCTGGGGTGTTCCCTGGGGTCTTCCCTGGGGTCTTCCCTGGGGTGTTCCCTGGGGTGTTCCCTGGGGTGTTCCCTGGGGTGTTCCCTGGGGTGTTCCCTGGGGTGTTCCCTGGGGTGTTCCCTGGGGTGTTCCCTGGGGTGTTCCCTGGGGTGTTCCCTGGGGTCTTCCCTGGGGTCTTCCCTGGGGTGTTCCCTGGGGTGTTCCCTGGGGTGTTCCCTGGGGTGTTCCCTGGGGTGTTCCCTGGGGTCTTCCCTGGGGTGTTCCCTGGGGTGTTCCCTGGGGTGTTCCCTGGGGTGTTCCCTGGGGTGTTCCCTGGGGTCTTCCCTGGGGTGTTCCCTGGGGTGTTCCCTGGGGTCTTCCCTGGGGTCTTCCCTGGGGTGTTCCCTGGGGTGTTCCCTGGGGTGTTCCATGATCCCTAACATTGTAGCTCTCCTGCCCTGAAACTAAACCTTAAGGTGACCGCTTCAGTTTTTCTCTGCTGTCAATAACATTTTTGTTTAAAACTTCAGAAAGTGTTACCCGATCAACTTGAAAACTTCAGATAACTTCAGAAAGTGTTACCCGATCAACTTGAAAACTTCAGATAACTTCAGAAAGTGTTACCCGATCAACTTGAAAACTTCAGATAACTTCAGAAAGTGTTACCCGATCAACTTGAAAACTTCAGATAACTTCAGAAAGTGTTACCCGATCAACTTGAAAACTTCAGATAACTTCAGAAAGTGTTACCCGATCAACTTGAAAACTTCAGAAAGTGTTACCCGATCAACTTGAAAACTTCAGAAAGTGTTACCCGATCAACTTGAAAACTTCAGATAACTTCAGAAAGTAACTTCTGGTCCACTTCAAACTTAGAGTCCTTTTTTTTTCTTAGATAATGGTTTCTTAAGGATAACTAGATAATGCCACGTCTGACTGGCTTGAAACTTTTTATACGTCAGTCTGAAATAATTCTGATCTCTGTTGGTGCAAATTTAAAAAAAATGGGATATTAGTTTTCTATTGAAAAACCTGTGAATGGTTTTACCGACTGGCTTCAACCCTCCACAGCTGAATTACACTTATATTTTCCAGACTAAATGTCTAGTTTATTGTGCATCCCATATCCAGCCTCTAGACCGGAGTGCAAGAACATATAGATACACAATAGGCCTAGGAACTAGGCCTCAAAAGGTTAAACAGGAGTACATCTGGATTTATATCTACAGTTTACTTTTCTGTCACAAGCAAATTTCAGAAATTTACTTAATATATCCGGTATATTATTTTTATTAATAAGATATCTTGACTTGTCACATAGGCTATTATACTGTATACCTCTATATTCCTCAACAAGTGGACAATTAAGTGTTCAAGATAGTGACCATAGGACTAGCCACATCGCATTTGCTTTGATTATGATCTGTGTCTCTCCCAAGTCAGAAGTACTAGTAACCAAGCCCGATTCTCTACACATATGCTGCTATGTATGATAATCTCTGTAACTGTATTTGTGGTATACATGAATAAACTTACTAAGCTTAATCCTAGCCACTACAACATCAGTCAGTTGCTCCATAAAGATATTTATTTGCGTTTATATTATCATAGTGGGTTATAGATCTACTCAGACTTCTAATTGCATTCCTATAACATTCGTTTTTATTATTCATCTCCTAATATTATTCCTAATGCTAGACACTGTTATATTCTACATTCTCCTTCTGGGTGTTCTTCTTGGCTAACATATCAACTTTATCAAGAAGGAATAATCCAATGTGTGATGGAATCCATAACATCCAATGTGTGTGATGGAATCCATAACATCCAATGTGTGATGGAATCCATAACATCCAATGTGTGATGGAATCCATAACATCCAATGTGTGTGATGGAATCCATAACATCCAATGTGTGATGGAATCCATAACATCCAATGTGTGATGGAATCCATAACATCCAATGTGTGATGATGGATGGAATCCATAACATCCAATGTGTGATGGAATCCATAACATCCAATGAATCCATAACATCCAATGTGTGATGGAATCCATAACATCCAATGGATGGAATCCATAACATCCAATGTGTGATTGAATCCATAACATCCAATGTGTGATGGAATCCATAACATCCAATGTCCATAACATCCAATGTGTGTGATGGAATCCATAACATCCAATGTGTGATGGAATCCATAACATCCAATGTGTGTGATGGAATCCATAACATCCAATGTGTGATGGAATCCATAACATCCAATGTGTGTGATGGAATCCATAACATCCAATGTGTGTGATGGAATCCATAACATCCAATGTGTGTGATGGAATCCATAACATCCAATGTGTGTGATGGAATCCATAACATCCAATGTGTGATGGAATCCATAACATCCAATGTGTGATGGAATCCATAACATCCAATGTGTGATGGAATCCATAACATCCAATGTGTGATGGAATCCATAACATCCAATGTGTGATGGAATCCATAACATCCAATGTGTGATTGAATCCATAACATCCAATGTGTGATTGAATCCATAACATCCAATGTGTGATTGAATCCATAACATCCAATGTGTGATTGAATCCATAACATCCAATGTGTGATGGAATCCATAACAATTGTACATTAATTCCTTTTTCCCTGATCTGCTGAATCAAAAACACATGATGTACTCTTTGTGTTTGTACTCTGAGGTAGAGAGGGCTGAGGTTATGAGATACGGGGATTTCTTTCTCGAGTCATACAGGTACATTAACACCAGTTATATTACATACAAAATATATAACGAGTCCCGTTTACTTTTTTATTATTATTATTATTATTATTATTATTATTATTATTATTATTATTATTATTATTATTATTATTATTACGTGTATTATTATTATTATTATTAATATTATTATTGGGTAACAGCGCCAAAGGAATAGAAGATAATGAGATCCGGTCCGAGAAAGAGGACGCCTTAAATTCCTTGGACCAAGAGCCCTTCCCTCCTCCCATCTGGATTAAGAGTTACCTTTTACCTGAGAGAGTGATCGTGAAGTCAATACCCCCGCGGCCCGGTCACAGAACAGGCTTAATCGACTAGGTTATTCGTGCTAGCCGCAGTGTTTGCAACACAGTCCGGCTGATCAGCAACTGTCTTGATGAACCTATCGACTTCCTGAAGACACCCAGGGGGGGAAGGGGTCTGTTGATAATCAACCCTATGAATAATGGGAGGCTGTTGAAAAGTCTTGGGTCCCCTACATTTGTGTCTGCCGAGTTATTTTATTAAGGGATTTCTGTGTGCAGATTTGGGATCAGTTCCTCTAGGATTTTCCAGGAGTAACTTATAAGGTATCTCTCTCTCCTGCTTTCTTTTTTTTTGTTTGAAAAAGCTATTTAGGCGCTTGACTGTGCATATATGAGAAGTGAAGGTTCTCTGGACATTCTCTTGGTCTATAATTTCGCCAGCCTTAAAAGGGATATTAACTCACAGAAATTTTCCAGCCTAGAGATAACAAGTGATTTCAAAAGGACTATCACCGGCCTGATGACTTTTGTTCTAAATGCAGAATTTCCTAATTATGCGTCCTGATGATTGTCCAGAAGAGACCGAAACGTAGTCTAAAAACAAAATTGTGGAAAAAATTTATTAAGATTTCACTCCGCACTGCGTAATTATTATTATTAGGGATATACACACACATATATATATGCGGCAAACTCGTATGGGTCATACAACGACCATCCTATTACGCCCAGACTGTCGTCAGCTCTCGTGGCGCCAGCCGTAAAATCTGAGTGGATCCTGTTCATTCTTACGGATCCTGTTTCTCTCTCTCTCACTCTGTCTGTCTGTCTGTCTGTCTGTCTGTCTCTCTCTCTCTCTCTCTCTCTCTCTCAGTAAACCAGGCAGTGGAACGTAAACATTTAAGACACTACGTAGGTCCCACAACACAGGTAACAGCAACACAAGGCCAGACTCAGGTACCCTCCTGCTAGCAGCAAGAAGTTTAATATTCCTTACCCGCAAACGAAGAAGGAACTTCAAGGAGCTCTCCGATACGCCAGTGCTGGAGAATATCTAAATTATCTCTCTCTGGCTAATGGAAAGTGCTGGAGACATTGGATTATTAACCAGAGTAGGTTAATTGCCGAGAGAGAGAGAGAGAGAGAGAGAGAGAGAGAGAGAGAGAGAGAGAGAGAGAGAGAGTTTTCTTTGTGTGTGTGTATTCACCTAATTGTAGTTGCAAGGGTCAAGTCACAGCTTCTAGCCCCGCCTCTTCGCTGGTCGCTACTAGGTCCACTCTCTTCCTGCTCCATGAGCTTTATCCTATCTCTTCTAAAAGCTATGTATGGATCCTGCCTCCACTACATCACTCTCCTGATTTTTCCACTTACTGACAACTGAAGAAATACTTCCTAACATCTCAGTGACTCATCTGAGTCTTTAGTTTCCAGTTGTGACCCCTTGTTGCTGTGTCCCATCTCTGAAACATCCTGTCCCTACCCACCTTGTCAATTTCTCTCAGCATTTTATATGTTGCTATCATGTTCCCGCTATCCCTCTTGTCCTCCTGTGTCGTCAGGTTGAGCTCCCTTAACCTCTCCTCGTAGAACATACCCCTTAGCTCCGAGACTAGTCTTGTTGTAAACCTTTGCACTTTCTCAAATTTCTTGACGTTCTTGACCAGGTGTGGGTTCCAGACTGGTGCTTCATACTCCAATATGGGCCTGACGTACACGGTGTACAGAATCTTGAACGATTCCTTGCCCAGGTGTCGAAACGCTAGTCTTAGGTTTACCAGGCGTCCATATGCTGCAGCAGTTATTTGGGTGATGTGCGCCTCAGGAGATGTGCTCGGTATTAAACTCATCCGAAGATCTTTTCCCTTGAATGAGGTTTGGCCACTTAGCCTGTACTTTGCCGTCTTCTTTGCACTTCCCCAATCTCTATGACTTTGCACTTGGCGGAGTTAAACTCTAGGAGCCAGTTGCTAGACCAGGAATGCAGCCTGTCCAGATCCCTTTGAATTCCTGCCTGACCCTCATCCACTTGAATTCTCCGCACTAGCTTCATGTCGTCTGCAAACAGGAATACTTCTGAATCTGTCCCTTCCGTCATGCCATTCACATATACCAGAAACAGCACCGGCCCTAGGATTGACCCTTGTGGAACCCCGCTCGTCACAGGCGCCCACTCTGACACCTCGTCACGTACCATCACTCAATGTTTCCTTCTGGTCAGGTATTCTCTGATTCATTGCAATGCCTTTCCTTTTATTCCTGCCTGCTCCTAGAGGTTTTACACTAATCTTTTCTGTGGAACTGTGAGAAAAGCCTTCTTATAGAACAAGAAAATGTAGTCTACCCACCCCTTCCCCTTCCTTTCTCTCCTGCCTTACTGCTATCACCTTGTCGTAAAACTCCAGTAGGTTAGTGACACAAGATTCCCCTCCTGAAACCGTTCTGGTTATCGTGTATAAGCTCAGTCCTTTCTGGGTGCTCCACCACTCTCCTCCTGATAAGCTTCTCCACGACTTTGCAACATGTCAGTGACATTGGTCTGTAGTTTAATGCTGCCTGTCTGTCTCCTTTCTTAAAGACTAGGACTTCATTTGCTGTCTTCCACATCTAGTGTAGTTGCCCAGTTTCGATAGATGTATTGAAGGCTGCTGTTAGTGGTGCTAATGGCACACATAGTGCCTCTGCTCCCTGTGTACTCACCTATTTGTGGTTGCAGGGGTCGAGTCTTAGCTCCTGGCCCCGCCTCTTCAACGGTTGCTACTGGGTCCTCTCTCTCCCCGCTCCATGAGCTTTATCAAACCTCGTCTTAAAACTGTGTATGGTTCCTGCCTCCACTACGTCATTTTCTAGGCTATTCCACTGCCTTACAACTCTATGACTGAAGAAATACTTCCTAATATCTCTCTGACTCATTTGTGTCTTCAACTTCCAATTGTGGCCTCTTGTTTCTGTGTCCCCTCCCTGGAACATCCTGTCTTTGTCCACCTTGTCTATTCCATGCAGTATTTTATATGTCGTTATCATGTCTCCCCTGACCCTCCTGTCCTCCAGTGTCGTCAGGCCGATTTCCCTTAATCTTTCTTCATAGGACATTCCCCTTAGCTCTGGAACTAACCTTGTGGCAAACCTTTGTACTTTCTCTAGTTTCTTGACGTGCTTTATCAAGTGCGGGTTCCAAACAGGTGCTGCATACTCCAGTATGGGCCTGACATACACGCTGTACAATATCTTGAACGATTCCTTACTAAGGTATCGGAATGCTGTTCTCAGGTTTGCCAGGCGCCCATATGCTGCAGCAGTTATCTGATTGATGTGTGCTTCCGGAGACATGCTCGGTGTTATACTCACCCCAAGATCTTTCTCCTTGAGTGAGGTTTGCAGTCTTTGGCCACCTAGCCTATACTCTGTCTGTGGTCTTCTGTGTCCTTCCCCTATCTTCATGACTTTGCATTTGGCAGGATTAAATTCGAGAAGCCATTTGCTGGACCAGGTGTCCAGTCTGTCCAGGTCTCTTTGAAGTCCTGCCTGGTCCTCATCAGATTTAATTCTCCTCATTAACTTCACATCATCTGCAAACAGGGACACTTCTGAGTCTAACCCTTCCATCATGTCGTTCACATATACCAAAAATAGCACTGGTCCTAGGACCGACCCCTGTGGGACCCCGCTCGTCACAGGTGCCCACTGTGATACATCATTACGTACCATGACTCGTTGTTGCCTCCCTGTCAGGTATTCTCTGATCCATTGCAGTGCCCTTCCTGTTATATGCGCCTGATGCTCTAGCTTCTGCACTAATCTCTTGTGAGGAACTGTGTCAAAGGCCTTCTTGCAGTCCAAGAAGATGCAATCAACCCACCCCTCTCTCTCGTGTCTTACTTCTGTTATTTTATCATAAAACTCCAGAAGGTTTGTGACACAGGATTTGCCTTCTGTGAATCCGTGCTGGTTGGCATTTATACTCTTGTTCCGTTCCAGGTGCTCCACCACTCTCCTCCTGATAATCTTCTCCATAATTTTGCATACTATACACGTCAATGACACAGGTCTATAGTTTAGTGCCTCTTTTCTGTCTCCTTTTTTAAAAATGGGAACTACATTTGCCGTCTTCCATACCTCAGGTAGTTGCCCAGTTTCCAGGGACGTGTTGAAGATTGTGGTAAGTGGCACGCACAACATATCTGCTCCCTCTCTAAGGACCCACGGGGAGATGTTGTCCGGTCCCACTGCCTTTGAGGTATCGATGTCCCTTAGCAGTTTCTTCACCTCCTCCTCATCTGTATGTATGTCGGCCAACACTTGTTGGTGTATTCCTTGCTGGTGTACCCATCTGGTCTGTCCCCCCAGAGTCCTTCCTGTCTCTACTGTAAATACTTCCTTAAATCTCGTGTTGAGCTCCTCACATACCTCTTGATCATTTCTTGTGAGTTCTCCACCTTCTTTCCTCAGCCTTATCACCTGGTCCTTGACTGTTGTCTTCCTCCTAATGTGGCTATACAGCAGTTTCGGGTCAGATTTGACTTTCGATGCTATGTCGTTTTCATACTGTCGCTGGGCCTCCCTCCTTATCTGTGCATACTCGTTTCTGGCTCTTCTACTAATCTCCTTGTTTTCCTGGGTCCTATGCCTCCTGTACCTTTTCCATTCTCTGTTGCACTTAGTTTTTGCCTCCCTACACCTTCGGGTAAACCAAGGACTCGTTTTGGTCTTCCTATTATTTCTGTTTCCCTTGGGAACAAAACTTTCCTCTGCCTCCTTGCACTTTGTTGCCACATATTCCATCATCTCGTTTACTGATTTTCCTACCATTTCTCTGTCCCACTGAACCTCCTGCAGGAAGTTTCTCATACCTGTGTAGTCCCCCCTTTTATAGTTTGGCCTGTCCCCTTCAGTTCCTGTTACCTTCTCCACTTGTAACTCTACTATATAATCAAAACTCAGAACCACGTGATCGCTAGTTCCAAGGGGCCTCTCGTAAGTGATGTCCTCAATGTCTGAACTGCTCAGGGTGAACACAAGATCCAGTCTTGCTGGCTCATCCTCCCCTCTCTCTCTGGTTGTGTCCCTGACATGTTGATGCATGAGGTTTTCAAGTACCACATCCATCATCTTGGCTCTCCATGTTTCGGGACCCCCATGTGGCTCCAGGTTTTCCCAGTCGATCTCCCTGTGGTTGAAATCGCCCATTACCAGTAACTTTGCTCTGCTCGAGTGAGCTCTTCTTGCCACCTCAGCCAGTGTGTCCACCATCACCCTGTTGTTTTCTTCGTACTCCTCTCTTGGCCTCCTGCAGTTCTGTGGTGGGTTATACATCACTCCAATGACTACTTTATGTTCTCCGGACTGAATTGTACCTACAATGTAGTCTCTTTCTCCAATCATGTCCATGCCTTCCATTTCCCCAAATCCCCATCGGTGTTTTATGAGCAGTGCAACCCCTCCTCCCCCTCTACTCCTTCTATCTTTCCTCAGGATCTGATATCCCGTTGGGAAGATTGTGTCTGTTATTGTCTCAGCGAGTTTTGTTTCTGTGACTGCTATGATGTCTGGGGATTTTTCACTGATTCTTTCGTTCCACTCCTCATGTTTATTCGTTATTCCATCCGCGTTTGTGTACCAAACTTTCAGTTTCTTTTCTATCATTGTGGTCATGCAAGAATATTGGGGTTGGGGGAGCGAGAGCCTTGGTGGGGGCCTATATGGGGCTGTGGTGTAGGTGGGGTTTGTGATGATGGGGGTGGGGTCAGAATGCCCATAAGGGACAGCTGTTGGGGTGAGGTTTGTGATATGGGGGTTGGTGGCAGAGGGAACAGTGAGTGGGTTGTAGTATAGGTTGCTCAGTTGCGTTGGGAATGTCGCGGTTGGAGTCTTTTGGTGGGAGATTCTGTGGGGTGTGTTTGCCCTTCCTCCTGTGTCTGGGTCCTGCTCATTTTCGTCATTGCCTCTCGTTCCTCCTTGCGTCTCTGTACCCTCTCTTTCAGTGTAGTCCTTTCTTCTTGTGTTCTGTCGCGGTCGAGGTATACTCTTTGGTACCCCTGTTTGTCCCTCAGTCTTGCTTTCTCTTGCAGAATCCTGGTTCGAACTGATTCTTCCTTGAAAGTTACTCTGACAGGCAGTATCCTTCCACTTGCAAACCACCCAATTCTCTGAAAATTTGTCACCTGGGTCACATCGCCCTCACCTATTGTTTTCATGATGCCTTCAATCATTTTTTTCGCCTCCTGTTTTATTTCTTCAAAGTTGTCCCCCTTGGCTTCTTGGAGCCTGTACACAAAAACTGACCTCGCCCTTTCCTCCTCCCACTGAGTCTCCATCTGCTTCCTCTGAGGCATTTTATTTCCTTCCATTGACATGTTCTTGCCTTCAGTCCCTGTCATATCTGAAACTTCTATTCTCAGTGAACCGTCTTTCATGACCAGCTGTCCCTTGCTACTGCAGTTGGCTGTTAGAATCTCTGCATATAGCATACCTTCATTGTCTTCGGACCTATCATTTGATCTTAGTGTGCTCCTCGTCTTTTCCCTGACCCCACGTGGGTCTGATAGGGCCTTCGTGTACTGCATGTCTCCGTTGTTGCTTACCATCCCCTTGTCTGTGCCTGACATTGAATTTCCTGATGTCACATCTGAATTGTCATTTGTCTCTCTAATCTGTTTCAGGCTTTGCAGTTTCTCTTCTAAGCACTGTATCCTAGCTTCTGCTGCTAAGATCTGTACTTCCCACTTCCTGCACTCTTCAGCTATCCGCTCCTCCATTTTCTTACCAAGCTCTACTATCTTCCTTCCCCACTCTTCCTCCCTTTTTTGGAGCTCTAACTCTCAGTCTTTCCTCCCTGGTTCGTCTACCAGATCTCTGGTTTTCCGTCCTCTAGGGCCACCCATTTTTTTTTTTTTTTTTTTTTTTACCACAGACAGAAGGCTAGAGGAGGGAGAGGGTGCGAGGGGGAGAGAGAAAGGGTAGAAAGATGGAGAGAGAGGAGAGAGAAAGGGTAGAAAGAGGGAGAGAGAGGAGAGAGTATGGGGGTGAGGGATAAGACCAAGGGGGAGAGAGAGAGAGATGTGAGGGGGGAGAGAAAGGGTAGAGAGAGGGAGAAAGAGAGGGAGAGGGAGAAAGAAGGGTGAGGGAAAAGGCTATGAGAGAGAGAAATGGAGAGATGGAGAGAGAGGCCTATAGAGAGAGAGGAGGGTGAGAGATAGGGTTATGGGAGTGAGAGAGAGAGAGAGAGAGAGAGAGAGAGAGAGAAAGACAGAGTAGGGGGAAGGGGAGGGAAAAAGGCTATGAGAGAGAGAAACGCGAGGGAGGGGGAGAGGGAAAGATAGGAGGGAGGAGGGAGTGAAGGCAAGAGCAGGGGAGGGGAAAGGTCTGTGGGGGAGGGCAAGGTGTGGGGGGGGGTGAGGGGACGCGGTCAAATTCCAAGGATCAGCTGTGTGTACTCACCTAGTTGTAGTTTCAGGGGTCGAGACTCAGCTCCTGGCCCCGAGTGTATGTGTGTGCGCGCGTGTGTGTGTGTGAGCACGTCAGTTGTTTATATGTCCCAGAAATACAATTCACCTCTGTGTATCCGTAACACTAATAAGATACCATTAACACTGAGAGTAATTCTAATAATTATAATACTAGCGTGTGTTAACAAGTCATTCTTTCACCCAGTTATGTACTACCTTTTACTACATGTGTACCCAATACTTGCTTCTCAGATTGTACTGTCTTTGTGTCCTAAAACATTATCTCTCGAAACTGTTGTCAGGGCTGTGGTCCCATTAGCCACGACTTAATCCTCCTGCCTATTCCTTGCTCCTACAAATTTTATCTTCCTACTACTGCTAGGTGTTGTGTGTATGATAATCCCTCTGGAGCAGGGTTTGTGATAGCCAGCTACCAGTGATCGTAGGGCCGGCTCTACCACTCAAAACTTCCCGCCAACCACAAACAGGTGATTTGTACGTTACTCCTCAGAGGGGACGTCCATCCAGATGCCTGATGTACGATGCTTGCTGTACGATGCTCGCTGTAAGATGACTCGTGCACCTCGCCCTTCCGCCGCTGACTTCTTCAGCTATTCTTTTCTTGTTGCCCTTTTGAGTCCTCATTTACCACACTTATCGCTTGTATACTGCTACTTTTATAATTTACACTTCACTTTTGGTAAGTACACTTCTTATTTGAGATGACACCCAACCTGTTATGGCGGCGCTATTTCCTCAGGCCTACTGCTGCCACCACCTCTGCTTATATATATTTTTATGTATATGTATATATATATATATATATATATATATATATATATATATATATATATATATATATATATATATATATATATATATATATATATATATATATATATATATATATATATATATCCCCTTTCTGGCTAGCTTGTTCACGCTGTGTGCTACATCACAGTTTGTCGTTAGCCAACCTCTCTTAATACTATTTGATATTTTCTCTTTAGTCACTCATTTTGTACTTTGTATATTTGTAACAATGTGGCAACAAGTGCCAACTAGGCCTCAACGAACTGGCACTTTGAAATTTTGTTGTATAATTTCAGGCTTTCTCTCGCCTTTACTTTATTTATTATTGCTAATGCTTTGGTTATCACTTGTAGGGTTGTTCACTGACGTTGTCACTAACACTGGTTGCTTCTAGCTGCTAAAACACGCCCTAAAAGCACTAAGATTCTCGGAGCCTGACGCTTGTGACCCACTACACTACGTGTGTGTGTGTGAGTGTGTGTGTGTGTGTGTGTGTGAGTGTGTGTGTGTGTGTGTGTGTGTGTGTGTGTGTGTGTGTGTGTGTGTGTGTGTGTGTGTGTGTTTTGACAGTGTTGTCACTGGAGGTCTAAACTCTCTCCTCGCAGCGTCATAATAATAAAAATCACTTCAGCTTGAAATTACGTAGCAAGTCTTGTGTATATATCAAGCGACACACACACACACACACACACACACACACACACACACACACACACACACACACACACACACACACACACACCCCCCACACACACACACAAACACACACCACACACCACACACCACACACCACACACACAACACACCACACACACACATACATACACACACACACCACACACCAAACACCACACACCACACACCACACACACACATACACACACACACACACACACACACACACACACACACACACCACACACACACACACACACACACACACACACACACACACACACACACACACACACACACACACCACACACACCACACACACACACACACACACACACACACACACACACACACACACACACACACACACCACACACACACACACCAGCAGAGCAAAGTTGCTGGTTATGGGGGATTTCAACCACAGGGAGATTGACTGGGAAAACCTGGAGCCACATGGGGGGCCCGAAACATGGAGAGCCAGGATGTTGGACGTGGTGCTGGAAAACCTCATGCACCAACATGTTAAGGACACTACCAGAGTGAGAGGGGAGGATGAACCAGCAAGGTTGGACCTTGTGTTCACCCTGGGCAGCGCAGACATTGAGGACATCAAGTATGAGAGTCCCCTAGGAGCTAGCGACCACGTGGTTCTGTGCTTTGAATACATAGTAGAGTTGCAAGTGGAGAGAATAACAGGAGTTGAATGGGAAAAGCCTGACTATAAAAGAGGGGACTACATAGGGTTGAAGAACTTCCTGCGGGAGGTCCAGTGGGACAGAGAACTGGCAGGAAAGCCAGTAAATGAAATGATGGAATATGTAACAACAAAATGCAAGGAGGCAGTGGAAAAGTTTATTCCCAAGGGCAACAGTAACAACGGGAAGACCAGAACGAACCCCTGGTTTACCCGACGGTGTAAGGAGGCAAAAACAAGGTGCAATAGAGAATGGAAAAAGTACAGAAGGCAGAGAACACACGAAAATAGGGAGATCAGTCGCAGAGCCAGGAATGAGTATGCACAGGTAAGGAGGGAGGCCCAGCGACAGTATGAAAATGACATAGCATCGAGAATCAAGACTGACCCGAAATTGTTGTATAGCCACATCAGGAGGAAGACAACAGTCAAATACCAGGTGATCAGATTAAGGACAGAAGGTGGAGAACTCACAAGAAATGATCAGGAGGTATGTGAGGAGCTGAACAGGAGATTTAAGGAAGTTTATACAGTAGAGACAGGAAGGGTTGTGGGAAGACAGCACAGAAGGGAACATCAAGAGGGAATATACCAACAGGCGTTGGATGACATACGAACAACTGAGGAGGAGGTGAAGAAGCTCCTAAGTGACCTTGACACTTCAAGGCGATGGGAACGGACAACATCTCCCCATGGGTCCTTAGAGAAGGAGCAGAGATGCTGTGCGTGCCTCTAACCACAATCTTCAACACATCCCTTGAAACTGGGCAACTACCTGAGAAGTGGAAGACGGCTAATGTAGTCCCCATATTTAATAAAGGAAACAGAAACGAGGCGCTAAACTACAGACCTGTGTCTCTGACATGTATTGTGTGCAAAGCCATGGAGAAGATTATCAGGAGGAGAGTGGTCGAACACCTGGAAAGGAACAAGATTATAAATGAAAACCAGCATGGGTTCATGGAAGGCAAATCTTGTATCACAAACCTCCTGGAGTTTTATGACAAGGTAACAGAAGTAAGACACGAGAGAGAGGGGTGGGTAGATTGCTTTTTCCTAGACTGCAGGATGGCCTTTGACACAGTTCCCCACAAGAGATTAGTGCAGAAGCTGGAGGATCAGGCGCATGTAACAGGGAGGGCACTGCAATGGATCAGGTAATACCTGACAGGGAGGCAACAACGAGTCATGGTACGTGAAGAGGTATCACAGTGGGCGCCTGTGACGAGCGGGGTCCCACAGGGGTCAGTTCTAGGACCAGTGCTATTTTTGATATATGTGAACGACATGGTGGAAGGAATAGACTCTGAAGTGTCCCTGTTCGCAGATGATGTGAAGTTGATGAGAAGAATTAAATTGGATGAGGATGAGGCAGGACTGCAAAGAGACCTGGACAGGCTGGACATGTGGTCCAGTAACTGGCTTCTCGAATTCAATCCAACCAAATGCAAAGTCATGAAGATTGGGGAGGGGCAAAGAAGACCGCAGACAGAGTATAGGCTAGGTGGACAAAGACTACAGACCTCACTCAGGGAGAAAGACCTTGGTGTGACCATAACACCGAGCACATCACCGGAGGCACACATCAACCAAATAACTGCTGCAGCATACGGGCGTCTGGCAAACCTGAGAATAGCGTTCCGATACCTTAATAAGGAATCGTTCAAGACACTGTACACTGTGTATGTTAGGCCCATACTGGAGTATGCAGCACCAGTCTGGAACCCACACCTGGTCAAGCACGTCAAGAAGTTAGAGAAAGTACAAAGGTTTGCAACAAGGCTAGTCCCAGGGCTCAAGGGAATGTCGTACGAGGAAAGGTTAAGGGAAATCGGACTGACGACACTGGAGGACAGAAGGGTCAGGGGAGACATGATAACGACATACAAGATACTGCGGGGAATAGACAAGGTGGACAGAGATAGGATGTTCCAGAGAGGGGACACAGGGACAAGGGGTCACAACTGGAAGCTGAAGACTCAGACGAGTCACAGGGACGTTAGGAAGTATTTCTTCAGTCATAGAGTTGTCAGCAAGTGGAATAGCCTAGCAAGTGAAGTAGTGGAGGCAGGAACCATACATAGTTTTAAGAAGAGGTATGACAAAGCTCAGGAAGCAGAGAGAGAGAGGACCCAGTAGCGATCAGTGAAGAGGCGGGGCCAGGAGCTGAGTTCGACCCCTGTAACCACAATTAGGTGAGTACAATTAGGTGAGTACACACACACACACACACACACACACACACACACTTTCCATGTGTAAAGTGTAAATACTGAAAGTCTTGTTAAACATGTAAATGGTAAATGTAAATGTGACATTAAAATGAGTAACGACAGCGGAGAGTATTTTGTGCACGACTTAATTCACGACTTTGTTGTGTCGTTGTTTCTTCCATACTGGAGGAATAACAATGGCGGCTGAGGACAAGCACACTGATTGTACTGTGTTATATTGTAGTGTTTTATTGTAGTGTGTTATATTGTAGTGTTTTATTGTAGTGTGTTATATTGTAGTGTTTTATTGTAGTGTTTTATTGTAGTGTTTTATTGTAGTGTGTTATTGTAGTGTGTTTTATTGTAGTGTTTTATTGTAGTGTGTTATATTGTAGTGTTTTATTGTAGTGTGTTATATTGTAGTGTTTTATTGTAGTGTGTTATATTGTAGTGTTTTATTGTAGTGTGTTATTGTAGTGTGTTTTATTGTAGTGTTTTATTGTAGTGTGTTATATTGTAGTGTTTTATTATAGTGTGTTATATTGTAGTGTTTTATTATAGTGTGTTATATTGTAGTGTTTTATTGTAGTGTTTTACTGTAGTGTTTTATTGTAGTGTGTTATATTGTAGTGTTTTATTGTAGTGTGTTATATTGTAGTGTTTTATTGTAGTGTGTTATATTGTAGTGTTCTATTGTAGTGTGTTATATTGTAGTGTTTTATTGTAGTGTTTTATTGTAGTGTGTTATATTGTAGTGTTTTATTGTAGTGTGTTATATTGTAGTGTTTTATTGTAGTGTTTTATTGTAGTGTGTTATATTGTAGTGTTTTATTGTAGTGTGTTATATTGTAGTGTTTTATTGTAGTGTGTTATATTGTAGTGTTTTATTGTAGTGTTTTATTGCAGTGTGTTATATTGTAGTGTTTTATTGTAGTGTTTTACTGTAGTGTTTTATTGTAGTGTGTTTTATTGTAGTGTTTTATTGTAGTGTGTTATATTGTAGTGTTCTATTGTAGTGTGTTATATTGTAGTGTTTTATTGTAGTGTTTTATTGTAGTGTGTTATATTGTAGTGTTTTATTGCAGTGTGTTCTATTGTAGTGTGTTATATTGTAGTGTTTTATTGTAGTGTTTTATTGTAGTGTGTTATATTGTAGTGTTTTATTGTAGTGTTTTATATTGTAGTGTTTTATTGTAGTGTTTTATTGTAGTGTGTTATATTGTAGTGTTTTATTGTAGTGTTTTATTGTAGTGTGTTATATTGTAGTGTTTTATTGTAGTGTTTTATATTGTAGTGTTTTATTGTAGTGTTTTATTGTAGTGTGTTATATTGTAGTGTTTTATTGTAGTGTGTTATATTGTAGTGTTTTATTGTAGTGTGTTATATTGTAGTGTTTTATTGTAGTGTTTTATTGTAGTGTGTTATATTGTAGTGTTTTATTGTAGTGTGTTATATTGTAGTGTTTTATTGTAGTGTTTTATTGTAGTGTGTTATATTGTAGTGTTTTATTGTAGTGTTTTATTGTAGTGTGTTATATTGTAGTGTTTTATTGTAGTGTGTTATATTGTAGTGTTTTATTGCAGTGTGTTATATTGTAGTGTTTTATTGTAGTGTTTTACTGTAGTGTTTTATTGTAGTGTGTTTTATTGTAGTGTTATATTGTAGTGTGTTATTGTAGTGTGTTTTATTGTAGTGTTTTATTGTAGTGTTTTATTGTAGTGTTTTACTGTAGTGTTTTATTGTAGTGTTTTATTGTAGTGTGTTATATTGTAGTGTTTTATTGTAGTGTTTTACTGTAGTGTTTTATTGTAGTGTTTTATTGTAGTGTGTTATATTGTACTGTTTTATTGTAGTGTTTTATTGTAGTGTTTTATTGTAGTGTGTTATATTGTAGTGTTTTATTGTAGTGTGTTATATTGTAGTGTTTTATTGTAGTGTGTTATATTGTAGTGTTTTATTGTAGTGTGTTATATTGTAGTGTTTTATTGCAGTGTGTTATATTGTAGTGTTTTATTGTAGTGTTTTACTGTAGTGTTTTATTGTAGTGTGTTTTATTGTAGTGTTTTATTGTAGTGTGTTATTGTAGTGTGTTTTATTGTAGTGTTTTATTGTAGTGTTTTATTGTAGTGTTTTACTGTAGTGTTTTATTGTAGTGTTTTATTGTAGTGTGTTATATTGTAGTGTTTTATTGTAGTGTTTTACTGTAGTGTTTTATTGTAGTGTTTTATTGTAGTGTGTTATATTGTACTGTTTTATTGTAGTGTTTTATTGTAGTGTTTTATTGTAGTGTTTTATTGTAGTGTTTTACTGTAGTGTTTTACTGTAGTGTGTTTTATTGTAGTGTTTTATTGTAGTGTGTTATTGTAGTGTTTTATTGTTGTGTTTTATTGTAGTGTGTTTTATTGTTGTGTGTTATATTGTAGTTTTATTGTAGTGTTTTATTGTAGTGTTTTATTGTAGTGTGTTTTATTGTAGTGTTTTATTGTAGTGTGTTATTGTAGTGTGTTTTATTGTAGTGTTTTACTGTAGTGTTTTATTGTAGTGTGTTTTATTGTAGTGTGTTTTATTGTAGTGTGTTATTGTAGTGTGTTTTATTGTAGTGTTTTATTGTAGTGTGTTTTATTGTAGTGTTTTATTGTAGTGTTTTACTGTAGTGTTTTATTGTAGTGTGTTATTGTAGTGTGTTTTATTGTAGTGTGTTATTGTAGTGTGTTTTATTGTAGTGTTTTATTGTAGTGTGTTTTATTGTAGTGTTTTATTGTAGTGTTTTATTGTAGTGTTTTATTGTAGTGTGTTATTGTAGTGTGTTTTATTGTAGTTTTATTGTAGTGTTTTACTGTAGTGTTTTATTGTAGTGTGTTTTATTGTAGTGTGTTATATTGTAGTGTTTTATTGTAGTGTTTTACTGTAGTGTTTTATTGTAGTGTGTTTTATTGTAGTGTTTTATTGTAGTGTGTTATTGTAGTGTGTTTTATTATAGTGTTTTATTGTAGTGTGTTATATTGTAGTGTTTTATTGTAGTGTGTTATATTGTAGTGTTTTATTGTAGTGTTTTACTGTAGTGTTTTATTGTAGTGTGTTTTATTGTAGTGTTTTATTGTAGTGTGTTATTGTAGTGTGTTTTATTGTAGTGTTTTATTGTAGTGTGTTTTATTGTAGTGTTTTATGGTAGTGTTGTATTGTAGTGTCTTTTATTGTAGTGTTCTATTGTAGTGTGTTTTATTGTAGTGTTTTATTGTAGTGTGTTTTATTGTAGTGTGTTTTATTGTAGTGTTTTATTGTAGTGTGTTTTATTGAAGTGTGTTTTATTGTAGTGTTTTATTGTAGTGTGATTTATTGTAGTGTTTTATTGTAGTGTGTTTTATTGTAGTGTTTTATTGTAGTGTGTTTTATTGTAGTGTTTTATTGTAGTGTGTTATTGTAGTGTGTTTTATTGTAGTGTTTTATTGTAGTGTGTTTTATTGTAGTGTTTTATGGTAGTGTTGTATTGTAGTGTGTTTTATTGTAGTGTTCTATTGTAGTGTGTTTTATTGTAGTGTTTTATTGTAGTGTGTTTTATTGTAGTGTGTTTTATTGTAGTGTTTTATTGTAGTGTGTTTTATTGTAGTGTGTTTTATTGTAGTGTGATTTATTGTAGTGTTTTATTGTAGTGTGTTTTATTGTAGTGTTTTATTGTATTGTAGTGTTTTTATTGTAGTGTTCTATTGTTTGTTTTATTGTAGTGTTTTATTGTAGTGTGTTTTAGTGTAGTGTGTTTTATTGTAGTGTTTTATTGTAGTGTGTTTTCTTGTAGTGTTTTATTGTAGTGTGTTTTATTGTAGTGTTTTGAAGTGTGTTTTATTGTAGTGTTTTATTGTAGTGTGTTTTATTGTAGTGTTTTATTGTAGTGTGTTATTGTAGTGTGTTTTATTGTAGTGTTTTATTGTAGTGTGTTTTATTGTAGTGTTTTATGGTAGTGTTGTATTGTAGTGTGTTTTATTGTAGTGTTCTATTGTAGTGTGTTTTATTGTAGTGTTTTATTGTAGTGTGTTTTATTGTAGTGTGTTTTATTGTAGTGTTTTATTGTAGTGTGTTTTATTGAAGTGTGTTTTATTGTAGTGTTTTATTGTAGTGTGATTTATTGTAGTGTTTTATTGTAGTGTGTTTTATTGTAGTGTTTTATTGTAGTGTGTTTTATTGTAGTGTTTTATTGTAGTGTGTTTTATTGTAGTGTTTTGAAGTGTGTTTTATTGTAGTGTTTTATTGTAGTGTGTTTTATTGTAGTGTTTTATTGTAGTGTGTTTTTTGTAGTGTTTTATTGTAGTGTTTTATTGTAGTGTGTTTTATTGTAGTGTTTTATTGTAGTGTGTTTTATTGTAGTGTTTTATTGTAGTGTTTTATTGTAGTGTGTTTTATTGTAGTGTTTTATTGTAGTGTGTTTTATTGTAGTGTTTTATTGTAGTGTGTTTTATTGTAGTGTTTTATTGTAGTGTTTTATTGTAGTGTGTTTTATTGTAGTGTTTTATTGTAGTGTTTTATTGTAGTGTGTTTTATTGTAGTGTTTTATTGTAGTGTGTTTTATTGTAGTGTGTTTTATTGTAGTGTTTTTTTGTAGTGTGTTTTATTGTAGTGTGTTTTATTGTAGTGTTTTATTGTAGTGTGTTTTATTGTAGTATTTTATTGTAGTGTGTTTTATTGTAGTGTGTTTTATTGTAATGTGTTTTATTGTAGTGTTTTATTGTAGCGTGTTTTATTGTAGTGTTTTATTGTAGTGTGTTATATTGTAGTGTTTTATTGTAATGTTTTATTGTAGTGTTTTATTGTAGTGTTTTATTGTAGTGTTTTATTGTAGTGTTTTATTGTAGTGTGTTTTATTGTAGTGTTTTATTGTAGTGTGTTTTATTGTAGTGTTTTATTGTAGTGTGTTTTATTGTAATGTTTTATTGTAGTGTTTTATTGTAGTGTGTTTTATTGTAGTGTGTTTTATTGTAGTGTGTTTTATTGTAGTGTGTTTTATTGTAGTGTTTTATTGTAGTGTTTTATTGTAGTGTGTTTTATTGTAGTGTTTTATTGTAGTGTTTTATTGTAGTGTGTTTTATTGTAGTGTTTTATTGTAGTGTGTTTTATTGTAGTGTTTTATTTTAGTGTGTTTTATTGAAGTTTTATTGTTTTATTGTAGTGTTTTATTGTAGTGTTTTATTGTAGTGTGTTTTATTGTAGTGTTTTATTGTAGTGTGTTTTATTGTAGTGTTTTATTGTAGTGTGTTTTATTGTAGTGTTTTATTGTAGTGTTTTGTTGTAGTGTGTTTTAATGTAGTGTGTTTTATTGTAGTGTGTTTTATTGTAGTGTTTTATTGTAGTGTGTTTTATTGTAGTGTTTTATTGTAGTGTTTTATTGTAGTGTGTTTTATTGTAGTGTTTTATTGTAGTGTGTTTTATTGTAGTGTTTTATTTTAGTGTGTTTCATTGAAGTTTTATTGTAGCGTGTTTTATTGTAGTGTGTTTTACTGTAGTGTTTTATTGTAGCGTTTTATTGTAGTGTGTTTTATTGTAGTGTGTTTTATTATAGTGTGTTGTATTGTAGTGTTTTATTGTAGTGTGTTTTATTGTACTTCGTTTTATTGTAGTGTTTTATTGTAGTGTTTTATTGTATTGTGTTTTATTGTAGTGTGTTGTAGTGTGTTTTACTGTAATATTTACATAATCCATTTTACATGCGTTATTGGTACTTCAGTGGAAGAATTCTCTCTCTCTCTCTCTCTGTCTCTTTCTCGAACTTGCCTTTCTCACCAGGTTTTGAGAGTCCTTTTAGGCTCTTGTTAACAAAGCTGACACGGAAAGATTCATTAATCCTGTCACTACGTGTTTCCCATCTCCTTCACTCTTTTTATCTCGTTCATTTAAAGAGAGAGAGAGAGAGAGAGAGAGAGAGAGAGAGAGAGAGAGAGAGAGAGAGAGAGAGAGAGATTAACATGTATTAAACTCATAACTTCACTACGACTTGGCCATGTCAAGGTGACTACGACCTGGCCGGGTCAAGGTGACTACGACCTGGCCGGGTCAAGGTGACTACGACCTGGCCGGGCCAAGGTGACTACGACCTGACTGGGTCAAGGTGACTACGGCCTGGCCGGGTCAAGGTGACTACGACCTGATCGGGTCAAGGTGACTACGGCCTGGCCGGGTCAAGGTGACTACGACCTGACCGGGTCAAGGTGACTACGACCTGACTGGGTCAAGGTGACTACGGCCTGGCCGGGTCAAGGTGACTACGACCTGACCGGGTCAAGGTGACTACGACCTGACTGGGTCAAGGTGACTACGACCTGACTGGGTCAAGGTGACTACGGCCTGGCCGAGTCAAGGTGACTACGACCTGACTGGGTCAAGGTGACTACGACCTGACTGGGTCAAGGTGACTACGACCTGGCCGCGTCAAGGTGACTACGACCTGACCGGGTCAAGGTGACTACGACCTGACTGGGTCAAGGTGACTACGACCTGGCCGCGTCAAGGTGACTACGACCTGACTGGGTCAAGGTGACTACGGCCTGGCCGGGCCAAGGTGACTACGACCTGACTGGGTCAAGGTGACTACGGCCTGGCCGGGTCAAGGTGACTACGACCTGACCGGGTCAAGGTGACTACGGCCTGGCCGGGGTCAAGGTGACTACGACCTGACCGGGTCAAGGTGACTACGACCTGGCCGGGGTCAAGGTGACTACGACCTTGCCGGGTCAAGGTGACTACGACCTGGCCGGGTCAAAGTCACTACGATCTGGCCAAATCAGGGTCACTTACCCTTTGGGGAACTTTAACCACGGGGAAAAATATCTGTGGAAAACAGGAAATCCTCCAGATATACCCGGACACATCAGGGGCCAAAAAAAAAATCCAATCATTAGACAATTCACAATTAAATCCCCCCCCAGCGCGAAAAAAATCAATAAATCCTTTTACGTACACGTCGGTCCGTCGTGGACGGTCGTGACGGGTCGTATGGATATTGATCTGTAAGATAAGATAAGATAAGATTTCGTTCGGATTTTTAACCCCGGAGGGTTAGCCACCCAGGATAACCCAAGAAAGTCAGTGCGTCATCGAGGACTGTCTAACTTATTTCCATTGGGGTCCTTAATCTTGTGATGTGTTGCAGCCACGGTATTGTGTGATTTGTGATTGTTCAGTAATGAGTCTTTTCGGATCAGAACGTTACAAAACTCACGAAAAACGAACACAGGGGGACGAGCAGACTATTCTAAGATTCGTACTGATTAGAACATGCAAAGGGTAACAGGGTATATGGTTTAGAAAGACACGTAAGCAAACACTATAACATATTTATTAGAAAACGTTTCGGTCCTGGGACCTTGATCAAGGTCCCAGGACCGAAACGTTTTCTAATAAATATGTTATAGTGTTTGCTTACGTGTCTTTCTAAACCAACTTGTCGGTATTTATTACCAAGGTTTATACCAACAGGGTATATACACCGAGGGATGTATATCTCTCAGAATATATATACCGAGGGATGTATACCTCTCAGAGTATATACACACACTGGAAGATTACTTATTCTCAGTTCTGAGGATCAAAGTAAGCTATTCTTGAACTGTAGTTCTGATGAACGTGAACCACTGCAACTGATCACAGATCGGGTGGGGGTTGAACCCATGGCGAGTGAGTTGTAAAACTCCAGGGCAGTGCGCTAACCACTTGGCCAGCTGGATCAAATACGATTCATCCAACTTGAGAAACGACAGGTGGAGGCAAATACTTTGCTCAGTGTGGATCTTTAACAAGTCACAGACGTTTTATTCTTTACAATGAGCGAAACGTTGCCACAGTAAGCTTGTTCGGCTCCTGGATATATTCTGTAATACTGACGGAAGGATGCTGCCACATCCTGCGTGATGAAATATAATAGGAAAAAATATTTTATTCCCACTGTGTATTTTGATATCATAACATAGGAGAGGGGGAGAGACAGGGCAAAGAGAAGTAGAAAGAAATGGAGCAGTGGTAGTGGAAGTAGTAGTAGTTGTGATAGTGAGAGGGGAGTAGTAGTAGCGGCATAAGTGTCAGAAAGAGGAGTGAAGGGAGTACGAATTGATATCATGACAGAATAGGTGATGTATCCAATAAAAAAAAAGTACAGTGGACCCCCGCATAACGATTACCTCCGAATGCGACCAATTATGTAAGTGTATTTATGTAAGTGCGTTTGTACGTGTATGTTTGGGGGTCTGAAATGGACTAATCTACTTCACAATATTTCTTATGGGAACAAATTCGGTCAGTACTGGCACCTGAACATACTTCTGGAGTGAAAAAATATCGTTAACCGGGGGTCCACTGTATAACGACCACTGCGTGTTTACATTAGCATATCATGAGGGAAAGTGAGAGACAAGGTGTAGCAGGTACGAGGTGTGCCAGGTACAAGGTTAAGTCGTTAGAAGAGTAAACAAGACAAGGCCAGCATACAGCAGGAATGACTAGCGTAGCTAGTTAATGGTCCAAGACGGACCGAAAAGTCGTTAAAGGTTTCAGTATCCTATGTGTGAGTTATTGTTGTACAAGAGGAGTACTTATGACATAGTGGATACCTGGCGGAGACCGGGGTAGTAATCTCTAATATATATTCTTCTACAAGTGGTACTTTGCAATGCTGGAAAGGAACAGATCGAATCACTTAAAACTTGAACAAATCGGAATTGTGGAGCCGGGGTTCAACTCACAGCCCAAAGAAGCCGAGCTAGAGAGCTAGGATGTGTGGGGATAAAAAAAAAAACAGAGCCCCGAAGAAGAGCGGAAAACAAATAGCTGGAAAGGAATACACAAAGACAAAGGGAGGAGTTGAACGGCAATTTGGGAACGGCAAAGCAGGAAAAGGAAAAATTCCAAACCAAACTTCTTTCACAGCCTCATCAGGTAGCCACTGAATACCTGAGACCAGATGACTAGACTCGGGGAGGAAGAGAGTAGGAGATATGAAAACCTAACCTTGTCAAACCCTGTGTAAAAAAAAAAAATCTCACTCTTAGATTCCGAAAAAGTCTTCACAAGAAGGGAGAGGAATCTTTTCCAGAAATGTAAACAGAGAAAGCATACGGGGAGGGGATGGGGGACAGAACACTACAGGAAACTATCAACTTGAAAAATAAATATACGAGACAGAGTAATTGGAATGCCTAAAGGAATGCTGGAAAATTACTAGTTTAAAGGTGTCTTCCGTGAAGAAAATGCTGGAAAATCCCTAGCTTCAAGGTACTCTCTCTTTGAAGGAAAAGCTGGAAAATCCCTAGCTTCAAGGTACTCTCTCTTTGAAGGAAAAGCTGGAAAATCCCTAGCTTCAAGGTACTCTCTCTTTGAAGGAAAAGCTGGAAAATCCCTAGCTTCAAGGTACTCTCTCTTTGAAGGAAAAGCTGGAAAATCCCTAGCTTCAAGGTACTCTCTCTTTGAAGGAAAAGCTGGAAAATCCCTAGCTTCAAGGTACTCTCTCTTTGAAGGAAAAGCTGGAAAATCCCTAGCTTCAAGGTACTCTCTCTTTGAAGGAAAAGCTGGAAAATCCCTAGCTTCAAGGTACTCTCTCTTTGAAGGAAAAGCTGGAAAATCCCTAGCTTCAAGGTACTCTCTCTTTGAAGGAAAAGCTGGAAAATCCCTAGCTTCAAGGTACTCTCTCTTTGAAGGAAAAGCTGGAAAATCCCTAGCTTCAAGGTACTCTCTCTTTGAAGGAAAAGCTGGAAAATCCCTAGCTTCAAGGTACTCTCTCTTTGAAGGAAAAGCTGGAAAATCCCTAGCTTCAAGGTACTCTCTCTTTGAAGGAAAAGCTGGAAAATCCCTAGCTTCAAGGTACTCTCTCTTTGAAGGAAAAGCTGGAAAATCCCTAGCTTCAAGGTACTCTCTCTTTGAAGGAAAAGCTGGAAAATCCCTAGCTTCAAGGTACTCTCTCTTTGAAGGAAAAGCTGGAAAATCCCTAGCTTCAAGGTACTCTCTCTTTGAAGGAAAAGCTGGAAAATCCCTAGCTTCAAGGTAATCTCTCTTTGAAGGAAAAGCTGGAAAATCCCTAGCTTCAAGGTACTCTCTCTTTGAAGGAAAAGCTGGAAAATCCCTAGCTTCAAGGTACTCTCTCTTTGAAGGAAAAGCTGGAAAATCCCTAGCTTCAAGGTACTCTCTCTTTGAAGGAAAAGCTGGAAAATCCCTAGCTTCAAGGTACTCTCTCTTTGAAGGAAAAGCTGGAAAATCCCTAGCTTCAAGGTACTCTCTCTTTGAAGGAAAAGCTGGAAAATCCCTAGCTTCAAGGTACTCTCTCTTTGAAGGAAAAGCTGGAAAATCCCTAGCTTCAAGGTACTCTCTCTTTGAAGGAAAAGCTGGAAAATCCCTAGCTTCAAGGTACTCTCTCTTTGAAGGAAAAGCTGGAAAATCCCTAGCTTCAAGGTACTCTCTCTTTGAAGGAAAAGCTGGAAAATCCCTAGCTTCAAGGTACTCTCTCTTTGAAGGAAAAGCTGGAAAATCCCTAGCTTCAAGGTACTCTCTCTTTGAAGGAAAAGCTGGAAAATCCCTAGCTTCAAGGTACTCTCTCTTTGAAGGAAAAGCTGGAAAATCCCTAGCTTCAAGGTACTCTCTCTTTGAAGGAAAAGCTGGAAAATCCCTAGCTTCAAGGTACCCTCCTGGAGGAAGAGTGAAGAAGCATTAAGATGATCACTTACGCTGATATACGTTAAATCAATAGACAGACTAAAAGGCTGTTAATGCTGATACAATGTGTAAATAAATGGTACAGAAAGGAGGATCTAAAACACAGACTAACATCCCCTAGCATGCATGCCGTGCATGCTAGAACACAGACTAACATCCCCTAGCATGCATGCCGTGCATGCTAGAACACTGACTAACATCCCCTAGCATGAATGCCGTGCATGCTAGAACACTGACTAACATCCCCTAGCATGCATGCCGTGCATGCTAGAACACTGACTAACATCCCCTAGCATGAATGCCGTGCATGCTAGAACACTGACTAACATCCCCTAGCATGCATGCCGTGCATGCTAGAACACTGACTAACATCCCCTAGCATGAATGCCGTGCATGCTAGAACACTGACTAACATCCCCTAGCATGCATGCCGTGCATGCTAGAACACTGACTAACATCCCCTAGCATGCATGCCGTGCATGCTAGAACACTGACTAACATCCCCTAGCATGAATGCCGTGCATGCTAGAACACTGACTAACATCCCCTAGCATGAATGCCGTGCATGCTAGAACACAGACTAACATCTAGCATGCATGCCGTGCATGCTAGAACACTGACTAACATCCCCTAGCATGCATGCCGTGCATGCTAGAACACTGACTAACATCCCCTAGCATGCATGCCGTGCATGCTAGAACACTGACTAACATCCCCTAGCATGAATGCCGTGCATGCTAGAACACTGACTAACATCCCCTAGCATGCATGCCGTGCATGCCAGAACACAGACTAACATCCCCTAGCATGAATGCCGTGCATGCTAGAACACTGACTAACATCCCCTAGCATGCATGCCGTGCATGCTAGAACACTGACTAACATCCCCTAGCATGCATGCCGTGCATGCTAGAACACTGACTAACATCCCCTAGCATGCATGCCGTGCATGCTAGAACACTGACTAACATCCCCTAGCATGAATGCCGTGCATGCTAGAACACTGACTAACATCCCCTAGCATGCATGCCGTGCATGCTAGAACACTGACTAACATCCCCTAGCATGCATGCCGTGCATGCCAGAACACAGACTAACATCCCCTAGCATGCATGCCGTGCATGCTAGAACACTGACTAACATCCCCTAGCATGCATGCCGTGCATGCTAGAACACTGACTAACATCCCCTAGCATGCATGCCGTGCATGCTAGAACACTGACTAACATCCCCTAGCATGAATGACGTGCATGCTAGAACACTGACTAACATCCCCTAGCATGAATGCCGTGCATGCCAGAACACAGACTAACATCTAGCATGCATGCCGTGCATGCTAGAACACTGACTAACATCCCCTAGCATGAATGCCGTGCATGCCAGAACACAGACTAACATCTAGCATGCATGCCGTGCATGCTAGAACACAGACTAACATCCCCTAGCATGAATGCCGTGCATGCTAGAACACAGCCTAACATCTAGCATGCATGCCGTGCATGCTAGAACACAGACTAACATCCCCTAGCATGAATGCCGTGCATGCCAGAACACTGACTAACATCCCCTAGCATGCATGCCGTGCATGCTAGAACACTGACTAACATCCCCTAGCATGCATGCCGTGCATGCTAGAACACAGACTA
Organism: Cherax quadricarinatus; assembly: GCF_038502225.1. Classification (NCBI taxonomy): domain Eukaryota; kingdom Metazoa; phylum Arthropoda; class Malacostraca; order Decapoda; family Parastacidae; genus Cherax; species Cherax quadricarinatus. Next base: position 12,751,903 of record NC_091374.1, read on the forward strand.
ACATCCCCTAGCATGCATGCCGTGCATGCTAGAACACTGACTAACATCCCCTAGCATGCATGCCGTGCATGCTAGAACACTGACTAACATCCCCTAGCATGCATGCCGTGCATGCTAGAACACTGACTAACATCCCCTAGCATGCATGCCGTGCATGCTAGAACACTGACTAACATCCCCTAGCATGCATGCCGTGCATGCTAGAACACTGACTAACATCCCCTAGCATGCATGCCGTGCATGCTAGAACACTGACTAACATCCCCTAGCATGCATGCCGTGCATGCTAGAACACAAACTAACATCCCCTAGCATGAATGCCGTGCATGCTAGAACACAGACTAATATCCCCTAGCATGAATGCCGTGCATGCCAGAACACTGACTAACATCCCCTAGCATGCATGCCGTGCATGCTAGAACACAAACTAACATCCCCTAGCATGAATGCCGTGCATGCTAGAACACAGACTAACATCCCCTAGCATGAATGCCGTGCATGCCAGAACACTGACTAACATCCCCTAGCATGCATGCCGTGCATGCTAGAACACAGACTAACATCCCCTAGCATGCATGCCGTGCATGCTAGAACACTGACTAACATCCCCTAGCATGCATGCCGTGCATGCTAGAACACTGACTAACATCCCCTAGCATGCATGCCGTGCATGCTAGAACACTGACTAACATCCCCTAGCATGCATGCCGTGCATGCTAGAACACTGACTAACATCCCCTAGCATGCATGCCGTGCATGCTAGAACACAGACTAACATCCCCTAGCATGCATGCCGTGCATGCTAGAACACAGACTAACATCCCCTAGCATGCATGCCGTGCATGCTAGAACACAGACTAACATCCCCTAGCATGCATGCCGTGCATGCTAGAACACAAACTAACATCCCCTAGCATGAATGCCGTGCATGCTAGAACACAGACTAATATCCCCTAGCATGCATGCCGTGCATGCTAGAACACAAACTAACATCCCCTAGCATGCATGCCGTGCATGCTAGAACACAGACTAACATCCCCTAGCATGCATGCCGTGCATGCTAGAACACAGACTAACATCCCCTAGCATGCATGCCGTGCATGCTAGAACACAGACTAACATCCCCTAGCATGCATGCCGTGCATGCCAGAACACAGACTAACATCTAGCATGCATGCCGTGCATGCTAGAACACAGACTAACATCCCCTAGCATGCATGCCGTGCATGCTAGAACACAAAAAATCCTGGAAAAGTACTGTGTGGTGAGCCATTGTCTGTATATTGGGTAACTCACATACCACATCATGGAATGTGTGGTGGTATGTTGATCATACCACTCTGAGCGAAACGTTTCCTTTAATAAGTGTTCTGAAGTAGAGACAAGTGTCACTTACCATACTTCGTCGGTATTACCATATCATTTACAACCAATCTCACCATACTATTTACAACCAATCTCACCATACTATTTACAGCTAATCTCACCATACTATTTACAACCAATCTCACCATACTATTTACAGCTAATCTCACCATACTATTTACAACCAATCTCACCATACTATTTACAGCTAATCTCACCATACTATTTACAACCAATCTCACCATACTATTTACAGCTAATCTCACCATACTATTTACAACCAATCTCACCATACTATTTACAGCTAATCTCACCATACTATTTACAACCAATCTCACCATACTATTTACAACCAATCTCACCATACTATTTACAGCTAATCTCACCATACTATTTACAACCAATCTCACCATACTATTTACAACCAATCTCACCATAATATTTACAGCTAATCTCACCATACTATTTACAACCAATCTCACCATACTATTTACAGCTAATCTCACCATACTATTTACAACCAATCTCACCATACTATTTACAACCAATCTCACCATACTATTTACAGCTAATCTCACCATACTATTTACAACCAATCTCACCATACTATTTACAACCAATCTCACCATACTATTTACAGCTAATCTCACCATACTATTTACAACCAATCTGACCATACTATTTACAGCTAATCTCACCATACTATTTACAACCAATCTCACCATACTATTTACAGCTAATCTCACCATACTATTTACAACCAATCTCACCATACTATTTACAGCTAATAAGAACATAAGAACATAAGAAAGGAGGAACACTGCAGGAGGCCTGCTGGCCCATACTAGGCAGGTCCTTTACAATTCATCCCACTAACAAAACATTTGCCCAACCCAATTTTCAATGCCACCCAAGAAATAAGCTCTGATGTGAAAGTCCCACTCAAATCCAACCCCTCCCACTCATGTACTTATCCAACCTAGATTTGAAACTACCCAAAGTCCCAGCCTCAATAACCCAACTAGGTAGACTGTTCCACTCATCAACTACCCTATTTCCAAACCAATACTTTCCTATGTCCTTTCTAAATCTAAACTTATCTAATTTAAATCCATTACTGCGCGTTCTCTCTTGGAGAGACATCCTCAAGACCTTATTAATATCCCCTTTATTAATACCTATCTTCCACTTATACACTTCGATCAGGTCTCCCCTCATTCTTCGTCTAACAAGTGAATGTAACTTAAGAGTCTTCAATCTTTCTTCATAAGGAAGATTTCTAATGCTATGTATTAATTTAGTCATCCTACGCTGAATGTTTTCTAACGAATTTATGTCCATTTTGTAATACGGAGACCAGAACTGAGCTGCATAATCAAGGTGAGGCCTTACTAATGATGTATAAAGCTGCAGTATGACCTCTGGACTTCTGTTGCTTACACTTCTTGATATAAATCCCAGTAATCTATTTGCCTTATTACGTACGCTTAGGCATTGCTGTCTTGGTTTAAGGTTGCTGCTCACCATAACCCCCAAGTCCTTTTCGCAATCTGTATGGCTAAGTTCTACATCATTTAATTTATAAGTACTAGGGTTATGGGCACTCCCAAGCTTCAGAACCTTGCATTTATCTACATTGAACTGCATCTGCCACTTTTCTGACCAAGAATAGAGTTTGTTTAAATCCTCCTGAAGTTCCCTAACATCTACGTTTGAATCAATTATCCTACCTATCTTTGTGTCATCGGCGAATTTGCTCATATCACTAGTAATTCCCTCATCAAGATCATTGATATATATTATAAACAACAACGGGCCCAAGACTGATCCCTGCAGAACGCCACTTGTTACAGATCCCCACTCGGATTTAACCCCATTTATGGACACTCTCTGCTTCCTGTCAGTGAGCCATGACTCGATCCACGAGAGCACTTTTCCCCCAATGCCATGAGCTGCCACTTTCTTTAACAGTCTATGGTGCGGAACTCTATCAAAAGCCTTACTAAAATCTAAGTAAATAATATCAAATACTTTATTGTGGTCAACAGCCTCAAAAGCTTTACTGAAGAAAGTTAATAAATTAGTTAGACAAGACCGGCCTCTTGTGAATCCATGCTGAGTATCATTTATCAAGCTATGCTTATCGAGATGGCTTCTTATAATCTCAGCTATAATTGACTCTAGTAATTTGCCTACAATTGAGGTCAGGCTTATTGGGCGGTAATTTGACGGTAACGACTTGTCCCCTGTTTTAAAAATAGGAGTTACATTAGCCATCTTCCACATATCCGACACTACACCTGTTTGAAGAGATAAATTAAAAATATTAGTTAATGGTTCACAGAGTTCCATTTTGCATTCCTTAAGAACTCTTGAAAAAACCTCATCAGGACCCGGCGACTTATTTTGCTTCAGTCTGTCTATCTGCCTCACAACCATCTCACTAGTGACTGTGATGTTACATAATTTATCTTCTTCTAGCCCACTGTAAAAATTAATTACTGGAATATTGTTAGTGTCTTCCTGTGTAAAAACTGAGAGAAAATAATTATTCAAAATCAAGCACATTTCATTCTCATTGTCAGTAAGGTGCCCATAGTTATTTTTAAGGGGACCTATCTTATCTCTAACTTTTGTTCTATAGACCTGGAAAAAACTTTTTGGGTTAGTTTTAGAATCCCTAGCAACTTTAATTTCATACTATTTACAACCAATCTCACCATACTATTTACAGCTAATCTCACCATACTATTTACAACCAATCTCACCATACTATTTACAACCAATCTCACCATACTATTTACAGCTAATCTCACCATACTATTTACAACCAATCTCACCATACTATTTACAGCTAATCTCACCATACTATTTACAACCAATCTCACCATACTATTTACAACCAATCTCACCATACTATTTACAGCTAATCTCACCATACTATTTACAACCAATCTCACCATACTGTTTACAACCAATCTCACCATACTATTTACAGCTAATCTCACCATACTATTTACAACCAATCTCACCATACTATTTACAGCTAATCTCACCATACTATTTACAGCCAATCTCACCATACTATTTACAACCAATCTCACCATACTATTTACAGCTAATCTGACAACTCTCTCACCATACTATTTACAACCAATCTCACCATACTATTTACAGCTAATCTCACCATACTATTTACAACCAATCTCACCATACTATTTACAACCAATGTCACTATATCATTTACAACCAATCTCATGACGCTACATATAATTCCCCCAGGGTCAGCAGGCCAGCGGAAGGTCTCCGTCAAATGACCTAAAGCTCCACTTAGAACATTATACGACCCACATCGGAAAAAAAATTAAATTCTGAATTTTTCCCGGACATATAAAACGCTCCCACCCGATACAAAATATAATCCGGCTAATGGAACACCTGGAAGCCAGAAAAAAACATTAAAACCCTTTAAGATAAGCGAGTTAAAACTTTAAGATTTTCGTAAGGTTCAGAAAAAAATTAAATGGGATGCTGCGGAGTTGACTCATTTTTTTTCTATGATTAGAAACATCCAGCACTAGCCAACCAGAGGTGAGGATTAATCACTAAATTTATTTTTTAGCGCACTGGTCGTCTCCCACTGGTCGTCACTCACTCCACCACTGTTCACTGGTCGTCTCCCACCGAGGTAGCGTGACCCATCACTCACTCCACCACTGTCCACTGGTCGTCTCCCACCGAGGTAGCGTGACCCATCACTCACTCCACCACTGTCCACTGGTCGTCTCCCACCGAGGTAGCGTGACCCATCACTCACTCCACCACTGTCCACTGGTCGTCTCCCACCGAGGTAGCGTGACGCATCACTCACTCCACCACTGTCCACTGGTCGTCTCCCACCGAGGTAGCGTGACCCATCACTCACTCCACCACTGTCCACTGGTCGTCTCCCACCGAGGTAGCGTGACGCATCACTCACTCCACCACTGTCCACTGGTCGTCTCCCACCGAGGTAGCGTGACCCATCACTCACTCCACCACTGTTCACTGGTCGTCTCCCACCGAGGTAGCGTGACCCATCACTCACTCCACCACTGTCCACTGGTCGTCTCCCACCGAGGTAGCGTGACCCATCACTCACTCCACCACTATCTTGCCAGAGGCGAGCCCATACCACAGTTTAAAACTGCAAATATCCCCACACTTTCTTCAGAGTGCAGCCACCGTACTTCCCACCTCCAGGACTCAAGTCCGGCTAACCGGGGTCATTATTTAAGGAATCAGACAATGATATGTATCTTGTGGTTATATTAATTCTAACAGTAAATATTAATAAATTAAAAAATAAACACGAAGGTAGTAGAGTAGAAATGAATGTTAGAGGTTGTGAAGCTTTTGCTAATACTGACGTGATTTTTGTGAGGGACCTTTTGAAAGACTTTTATGATGTTGGTGAGAGTGATCTGGAGTTGTTGACCTTCCAGGGTGGCGCCAGCCAATCACAGGTCGAAACAACACACACACACACACACACACACACCACACACACACACACACACACACACACACACACACACACACCACACACACACACACACCTCCCGTCCTAACTGACACGACTTAATCTAATACTTGTTACCTGTAATGATATAACTTAGCCTTGACAGAAAGACCTGGTCTTGACAGGAAGACGTGGTCTTGACAGGAAGACGTGATCTTGACAGGAAGACGTGGTCTTGGCAGGAAGACCTGGTCTTGACAGGAAGACCTGGTCTTGACAGTAAGACGTGGTCTTGACAGTAAGACGTGGTCTTGACAGAAAGACCTGGTCTTGACAGTACGACGTGGTCTTGATAGGAAGACGTTGTCTTGACAGGAAGATGTGGTCTTGCGAGGAAGACGTGGTCTTAACATGAAGACCAGGTCTTGACGGGAAGACCAGGTCTTGACAGGAAGACCAGGTCTTGACAGGAAGACCAGGTATTGACAGGAAGACGTTGTCTTGACAGAAAGACCTGGTCTTGACAGTAAGACGTGGTCTTGATAGGAAGACGTTGTCTTGACAGGAAGATGTGGTCTTGCGAGGAAGACGTGGTCTTAACATGAAGATCAGGTTTTGACGGGAAGACCAGGTCTTGACAGGAAGACCAGGTCTTGACAGGAAGACCAGGTATTGACAGGAAGACGTTGTCTTGACAGGAAGATGTGGTCTTGCGAGGAAGACGTGGTCTTAACATGAAGACCAGGTTTTGACGGGAAGACCAGGTCTTGACAGGAAGACCAGGCCTTGACAGGAAGACCAGGTATTGACAGGAAGACCAGGTCTTGACAGGAAGACCAGGTCTTGACAGGAAGACCTGGTCTTGATAGGAATTGTCTTGACAGGAAGATGTGGTCCAGGACGTGGTTTAACATGACAGGACGGGAAGACCAGGTCTTGACAGGAAGACCTGGTCTTGATATGAAGACCAGGTCTTGACAGGAAGACCAGGTCTTGACAGAAAGATCCGGTCTTGACAGGAAGACCAGGTCTTGACAGGAAAACCTGGTCTTGACATGAAGACCAGGTCTTGACATGAAAACCTGGTCTTGACATGAAGACCAGGTCTTGACAGGAAAACCTGGTCTTGACATGAAAACCAGGTCTTGACAGGAAAACCTGGTCTTGACATGAAGACCAGGTCTTGACAGGAAAACCTGGTCTTGACAGGAAGACCAGGTCTTGACAGGAAAACCTGGTCTTGACATGAAGACCAGGTCTTGACAGGAAAACCTGGTCTTGACAGGAAGACCAGGTCTTGACAGGAAAACCTGGTCTTGACATGAAGACCAGGTCTTGACAGGAAAACCTGGTCTTGACATGAAGACCAGGTCTTGACAGGAAAACCTGGTCTTGACAGGAAGACCAGGTCTTGACAGGAAAACCTGGTCTTGACATGTTGTACATGTGTCTAAATCTTTAAAAAATTTAGCTACTTATCTGTGTTGTGGTATTGCTTACTGATGACTGACGGCTCGATACACCGTCCTTTGCGAAGGACGGGGAAATTTCATGACTAGTTTGGTATTACTGGAGTCCATATGTGCACAGGTGTTGAAATAGATGACATAGGTGTTAGGATGGGTGATACAGGTGTTGGATGGATGACACAGGTGTTGGATGACACATGTGTTGGATGGATGCCCCAGGTGTTGGAATAGATGACACAGGTGTTGGGATGGATGACACAGATGTTGGGATGAATGACACAGGTGTTAGATGGATGATAAAGGTGTTGGATGGATGACACAGGTGCTGGAAGGATGGCACAAGTGTTGGATGGAAGAAACAGGTGTTGGATAAATGACCCAAGTGTTGGATGGATGACCCAGGTGTTGGATGGATAACCCAGGTGTTGGATCGATGATGCAGGTGTTGGATAAATGACACAGGTGTTGCGATGAACAACACATTGTTCAAGTCATATCTCTGACAAGTGTTAAAGTATTTACAGATGCGTTGAACAATACCTGTGTGTGTGTGTGTGTGTGTGTGTGTGTGTGTACAATTATTTCAGTCTTCGTTACATCGTCAAAAACCAACACTATTGTTAAACCCTCTGAAGTCTGGTTTATGTTCAATTGATGTTTTAATTGGTTGCTTTCGTTAGCACAGATGTGTATTCGTGTATTTTCCACATATGTACAGACAGATTTAACTGTAAAGTTATTCTTTTTTTAATTTTCGTGAGTATTTAAAGCAAGTCTTTAAGACTTAATATCATCTCTCCCTTTAAAAAACGTCTTTAAGACTTAATATCATCTCTCCCTTTAAAAGCACATCTTCAAGACTTAATATCATCTCTCCCTTTAAAAGCACATCTTTAAGACTTAATATCATCTCTCCCTTTAAAAGAAAACTTGATAAACAAAGACACCTGCGCTGGGTATCTTCATCAAGTAGACGTTTCGCCCACCAGTGGCTGAAGCAGTACAATACGGAAGACTGGAGAGGTTGAAGATGAGGTCCCTCAGCCTAGAAGCAGGTGTTCAGCATCGTCGTCTTGATGACAGGTTAGGTTAGGTTAGGTTAGGTAGGTTAGGTTAGTTTAGGTTAGGTTAGGTTAGGTTAGGTTAGGTTAGGTTACGTTAGGTTAGGTTAGGTTAGGTTAGGTTAGGTTAGGTTACGTTAGGTTAGGTTAGGTTAGGTTAGGTAGGTTAGGTAGGTTAGGTTAGGTTAGGTTAGGTTAGGTTAGGTTAGGTTAAGTTAGGTTAGGTAGGTTAGGTTAGGTTAGGTTAAGTTAGGTTAGGTTACGTTAGGTTAGGTTAGGTTAGGTAGGTTAGGTTAGGTTAGGTTAGGTTAAGTTAGGTTAGGTAGGTTAGGTTAGGTTAGGTTAGGTTAGGTTAGGTAGGTTAGGTTAGGTTAGGTTAGGTTAGGTTAGGTTAGGTTAGGTTAGGTTAGGTAGGTTAGGTTAGGTTAGGTTAGGTTAGGTTAGGTTAGGTTAAGTTAGGTTAGGTAGGTTAGGTTAGGTTAGGTTAGGTTAGGTAGGTTAGGTTAGGTTAGGTTAGGTTAGGTTAGGTTAAGTTAGGTTAGGTAGGTTAGGTTAGGTTAGGTTAGGTAGGTTAGGTAGGTTAGGTTAGGTTAGGTTAGGTTAAGTTAGGTTAGGTAGCTTAGGTTAGATAGGTTAGGTTAGATAGGTTAGGTTAGGTTAGGTTAGGTTAGGTTAGGTAGGTTAGGTTAGGTTAGGTTAGGTTAGGTTAGGTAGGTTAGGTTAGGTTAGGTTAGGTTAGGTTAGGTTAGGTTAGGTAGGTTAGGTTAGGTTAGGTTAGGTTAGGTTAGGTAGGTTAGGTAGGTTAGGTTAGGTTAGGTAGGTTAGGTTAGGTTAGGTTAGGTAGGTTAGGTTAGGTTAGGTTAGGTTAGGTTAGGTTAGGTAGGTTAGGTTAGGTTAGGTTAGGTTAGGTTAGGTAGGTTAGGTAGGTTAGGTTAGGTTAGGTTAGGTTAGGTAGGTTAGGTTAGGTTAGGTTAGGTTAGGTTAGGTTAGGTTAGGTAGGTTAGGTTAGGTTAGGTTAGGTACGTTAGGTTAGGTTAGGTTAGGTTAGGTTAGGCTAAGTTAGGTTAGGTTAGGTAGGTTAGGTTAGGTAGGTTAGGTAGGTTAGGTTAGGTAAGGTTAGGTTAGGTAGGTTAGGTTAGGTTAGGTTGGGTTGGGTTGTTTTGGGTTGGGTTAGGTAGGTTAGGTTAGGTAAGGTTAGGTAGGTTAGGTTAGGTAAAGTTTTGTTAGGTTAGGTTAGGTTAGGTAAGGTTAGGTAAGGTTAGGTTAGGTAGGTTAGGTTGGGTTAGGTTAGGTAAGGTTAGGTAAGGTTAGGTAAGGTTAGGTTAGGTAGGTTAGGTTAGGTAAGGTTAGGTTAGGTTAGGTTAGGTTAGGTAAGGTTGGGTTGGGTTGGGTTGGGTTGGGTTGGGTTGGGTTGGGTTGGGTTAGGTTAGGTTAGGTAAGGTTAGGGAAGGTTAGGTTAGGTAGGTTTGGTTAGGTTAGGTAAGGTTAGGTTAGGTTAGGTTAGGTTAGGTAAGGTTAGGTAAGGTTAGGTTAGGTTGGGTTAGGTTAGGTAAGGTTAGGTTAGGTAAGGTTAGGTTAGGTAGGTTAGGTTAGGTTAAGTTAGGTTAGGTTAGGTTAGGTAGGTAAGGTAGGTTAGGTAGGTAGGTTAGGTTAGGTAAGGTTAGGTTAGGTAAGGTTAGGTTAGGTTAGGTTAGGTTTAGGTAAGGTTAGGTTAGGTTAGGTAAGGTTAGGTTAGGTTAGGTTAGGTAAGGTTAGGTTAGGTTAGGTTAGGTTAGGTAAGGTTAGGTTAGATAAGGTTAGGTTAGGTAGGTTAGGTTGGGTTAGGTTAGGTTAGGTTAGGTTAGGTAGGTTAGGTTAGGTTGGGTTAGGTTAGGTTAGGTTAGGTTGGGTTAGGTTAGGTTAGGTTAGGTTGGGTTAGGTTAGGTTAGGTTAGGTTAGGTAGGTTAGGTTAGGTTAGGTTAGGTAGGTTAGGTTAGGTTAGGTTAGGTTAGGTTAGGTTAGGTTAGGTTAGGTTAGGTTAGGTTAGGTTAGGTTAGGTTAGGTTAGGTTAGGTTAGGTTAGGTTAGGTTAGGTTAGGTTAGGTTAGGTAAGGTTAGGTTAGGTTAGGTTAGGTAGGTTAGGTTAGGTTAGGTTAGGTTAGGTAAGGTTAGGTTAGGTTAGGTTAGGTTAGGTTAGGTTAGGTTAGGTTAGGTTAGGTTAGGTTAGGTTGGGTTAGGTTAGGTTAGGTAGGTTAGGTTAGGTTAGGTTAGGTTAGGTTAGGTTAGGTTAGGTTAGGTTAGGTTAGGTTAGGTTAGGTTAGGTTAGGTTAGGTAGGTTAGGTTAGGTTAGGTAAGGTTAGGTAAGCTTATGTAAGGTTAGGTTAGGTTAAGTTTATCAAGAAACAGGGCAAATGTTTCCTGACATGGGCCTCAGTCATATGACGACCCACAGCTGGAGCTTTCGGTCATCTGACTGAGGCCTTCCACTGGCTTACCCCTCCACCCTTTTAGAAACTAAGGTTATATTTCTAACCATATTTTGGCGAGAGATTCTTTGCTCATTCTTTGAGTTTGACGATTCTCCAGATATCGTTTACTGTTTGTCTTCCATTTCAATTCTCTCTCAACTCAATTTTGTTCCCTCTGTATATTCACTCGCTCGCTATTTTCCAAAATAGCTTTGATAGCCATCATCAATTCTATTATATCTCGCTCCCCTTTCTTTAATCTGGTCTCCCGAAAACCTCTCCACAATCCTAATTTGTTCCCTATTCACTTTGTTTTTTCCATTAACCTCCGTTGCTGAATACCCCTCTCCCCTGTCTCTCTCTCTCTCTCTCTCTCTCTCTCTCTCTCTCTCTCTCTCTCTCTCTCTGTCTCTCTCTCATCATTTCTTCCCTTATTCCACCTTTTACATTCTTTTCTTGTCGTATATTCACTGGGATTTTCTTTTTAAATCTCCATTCTGAGGACACATGACTCACGAAATCGCAATAAAACCATTAGAAACCACGGAACGAGTGGTATTTGAACCCATGGCTAGTGGAATTTTACGACTCACTCGCTAATGGTTCGAACTCCACACGTTCCGTGGTTTAGGGACACATAGTTACAACACTGGAATAAAATACAGACGGGCAGATGAGCGAGACACTTATGTGTGCAGCAGTTATGTATCCACAGCGGCATCTGGATATATTGTTATCTTACAGAGAGAGAGAGAGAGAGAGAGAGAGAGAGAGAGAGAGAGAGAGAGAGAGAGAGAGAGAGAGAGAGAGAGAGAGAGAGAGAGAGAGAGAGAGAGAGAGAGAGACGTTTTAGGAAGAGTTTTTATTGACTCTACGTTCCTCTTTACGTAGAGTCTTATAGAGCGAAACGTTCTCTCAATAGATGCTTAGTCGGTTATTGGGTTTAAAGCCTATCTACTACACGAGGGTCATTTGAAGTAGCATATTACTTGCTCACCACCAGTCGACGCTACTGCAGTCCGAAATATAGACGTGATAGAATTAAAGTATATTTGGAGTGTACATAAACTGGGGTGTACTGTATACTACTCCAGGTGTACATATACTGTTGCTCATAGTAAGCCAGCGGAAGGCTTCGGTCAGATGGCCAAAAGCTCCGGCTGGGGGGTCATCATATTACACCCGCGTCAGGAAACACTTGTTCTATTTTCTGACAAACCTTACCTTACCTAACCTAACCTTACCTAACCTAACCTAACCTAACCTAACCTAACCTTACCTAACCTTACCTAACCTAACCTAACCTAACCTTACCTAACCTAACCTTACCTAACCTTACCTAGCTCTTAGTACATACACATCAAGGAACATATACTAACCACGACACATACACCAATGCTTCGTTATACAACCCTATTTTGTCACCATCATACTTCTGTGTAATACACCATTCCATCTAGTCCTGTATTATGTGGTGTATGCGCCGTGACCCACAATAAACACTGGGAGAACTGTGACCTAGTTTTTAATACAGAGAATTGTACAAAATAACGAATTGTGGGTTTCACTGAAACTAAGTTCCGAAGTTCTAAGTTCGGTGTACCTACTGATAATAACTGAAGTTTCAACCCCCATATATTACGTCCACTTCGGTGGACATTTGTACATAACATGTGGAAATTAGCTCCTGGTGATGGTGTGTTTCCCCCTACACACCACCACTGTGACTATACAGGCACTGCTGTCATCACCATCACACGTTACACCATCACTGTGACTATACAGGTACTGCTGTCATCACCACCACACGTTACACCACCACTGTGACTATACAGGTACTGCTGTCATCACCACCACACGTTACACCATCACTGTGACTATACAGGTACTGCTGTCATCACCATCACACGTTACACCATCACTGTGACTATACAGGTACTGCTGTCATCAACACCACACGTTACACCATCACTGTGACTATACAGGTACTGCTGTCATCACCACCACACGTTACACCATCACTGTGACTATACAGGCACTGCTGTCATCACCATCACACGTTACACCATCACTGTGACTATACAGGTACTGCTGTCATCACCACCACACGTTACACCATCACTGTGACTATACAGGTACTGCTGTCATCAACACCACACGTTACACCATCACTGTGACTATACAGGTACTGCTGTCATCACCACCACACGTTACACCATCACTGTGACTATACAGGTACTGCTGTCATCACCACCACACGTTACACCATCACTGTGACTATACAGGTACTGCTGTCATCACCATCACACGTTACACCATCACTGTGACTATACAGGTACTGCTGTCATCACCACCACACGTTACACCATCACTGTGACTATACAGGTACTGCTGTCATCAACACCACACGTTACACCATCACTGTGACTATACAGGTACTGCTGTCATCACCACCACACGTTACACCATCACTGTGACTATACAGGCACTGCTGTCATCACCATCACACGTTACACCATCACTGTGACTATACAGGTACTGCTGTCATCACCATCACACGTTACACCATCACTGTGACTATACAGGTACTGCTGTCATCAACACCACACGTTACACCATCACTGTGACTATACAGGTACTGCTGTCATCACCACCACACGTTACACCATCACTGTGACTATACAGGCACTGCTGTCATCACCATCACACGTTACACCATCACTGTGACTATACAGGTACTGCTGTCATCACCACCACACGTTACACCATCACTGTGACTATACAGGTACTGCTGTCATCAACACCACACGTTACACCATCACTGTGACTATACAGGTACTGCTGTCATCACCACCACACGTTACACCATCACTGTGACTATACAGGTACTGCTGTCATCACCACCACACGTTACACCATCACTGTGACTATACAGGTACTGCTGTCATCACCATCACACGTTACACCATCACTGTGACTATACAGGTACTGGTGTCATCACCATCACACGTTACACCATCACTGTGACTATACAGGTACTGCTGTCATCACCACCACACGTTACAAAATCACTGTGACTATACAGGTACTGCTGTCATCACCACCACACGTTACACCATCACTGTGACTATACAGGCACTGCTGTCATCAACACCACACGTTACACCATCACTGTGACTATACAGGTACTGCTGTCATCACCATCACACGTTACACCATCACTGTGACTATACAGGTACTGCTGTCATCACCACCACACGTTACACCACCACTGTGACTATACAGGTACTGCTGTCATCACCACCACACGTTACACCATCACTGTGACTATACAGGTACTGCTGTCATCACCACCACACGTTACACCATCACTGTGACTATACAGGCACTGCTGTCATCACCACCACACGTTACACCACCACTGTGACTATACAGGTACTGCTGTCATCAACACCACACGTTACACCATCACTGTGACTATACAGGCACTGCTGTCATCAACACCACACGTTACACCATCACTGTGACTATACAGGTACTGCTGTCATCACCACCACACGTTACACCATCACTGTGACTATACAGGTACTGCTGTCATCAACACCACACGTTACACCATCACTGTGACTATACAGGTACTGCTGTCATCACCACCACACGTTACACCATCACTGTGACTATACAGGCACTGCTGTCATCACCACCACACGTTACACCATCACTGTGACTATACAGGTACTGATGCCATCACCACCACACGTTACACCACCACTCTGACTATACAGGTACTGCTACCATCACCACCACACGTTACACCACCACTGTGACTATACAGGTACTGCTGCCATCACCACCACACGTTACACCACCACTGTGACTATACAGGTACTGCTGCCATCACCACCACACGTTACACCACCACTGTGACTATACAGGTACTGCTGTCATCACCACCACACGTTACACCATCACTGTGACTATACAGGTACTGCTACCATCACCACCACACGTTACACCACCATTATGACTATACAGGTACTGCTACCATCACCACCACACGTTACACCACCACTGTGACTATACAGGTACTGCTGCCATCACCACCACACGTTACACCACCACTGTGACTATACAGGTACTGCTGCCATCACCACCACACGTTACACCACCACTGTGACTATACAGGCACTGCTGTCATCAACACCACACGTTACACCATCACTGTGACTATACAGGTACTGCTGTCATCACCACCACACGTTACACCATCACTGTGACTATACAGGTACTGCTGTCATCAACACCACACGTTACACCATCACTGTGACTATACAGGTACTGCTGTCATCACCACCACACGTTACACCATCACTGTGACTATACAGGCACTGCTGTCATCAACACCACACGTTACACCATCACTGTGACTATACAGGCACTGCTGTCATCACCACCACACGTTACACCATCACTGTGACTATACAGGTACTGATGCCATCACCACCACACGTTACACCACCACTCTGACTATACAGGTACTGCTACCATCACCACCACACGTTACACCACCACTGTGACTATACAGGTACTGCTGCCATCACCACCACACGTTACACCACCACTGTGACTATACAGGTACTGCTGCCATCACCACCACACGTTACACCACCACTGTGACTATACAGGTACTGCTGTCATCACCACCACACGTTACACCATCACTGTGACTATACAGGTACTGCTACCATCACCACCACACGTTACACCACCATTATGACTATACAGGTACTGCTACCATCACCACCACACGTTACACCACCACTGTGACTATACAGGTACTGCTGCCATCACCACCACACGTTACACCACCATTGTGACTATACAGGTACTGCTGCCATCACCACCACACGTTACACCACCACTGTGACTATACAGGTACTGCTGCCATCACCACCACACGTTACACCATCACTGTGACTATACAGGCACTGCTGTCATCAACACCACACGTTACACCATCACTGTGACTATACAGGTACTGCTGTCATCACCACCACACGTTACACCACCACTGTGACTATACAGGTACTGCTGCCATCACCACCACACGTTACACCATCACTGTGACTATACAGGCACTGCTGTCATCAACACCACACGTTACACCATCACTGTGACTATACAGGTACTGCTGTCATCACCATCACACGTTACACCATCACTGTGACTATACAGGTACTGCTGTCATCACCACCACACGTTACACCACCACTGTGACTATACAGGTACTGCTGTCATCACCACCACACGTTACACCATCACTGTGACTATACAGGTACTGCTGTCATCACCACCACACGTTACACCATCACTGTGACTATACAGGTACTGATGCCATCACCACCACACGTTACACCACCACTCTGACTATACAGGTACTGCTACCATCACCACCACACGTTACACCACCACTGTGACTATACAGGTACTGCTGCCATCACCACCACACGTTACACCACCACTGTGACTATACAGGTACTGCTGCCATCACCACCACACGTTACACCACCACTGTGACTATACAGGTACTGCTGTCATCACCACCACACGTTACACCATCACTGTGACTATACAGGTACTGCTACCATCACCACCACACGTTACACCACCATTATGACTATACAGGTACTGCTACCATCACCACCACACGTTACACCACCACTGTGACTATACAGGTACTGCTGCCATCACCACCACACGTTACACCACCACTGTGACTATACAGGTACTGCTGCCATCACCACCACACGTTACACCACCACTGTGACTATACAGGTACTGCTGCCATCACCACCACACGTTACACCACCACTGTGACTATACAGGTACTGCTGTCATCACCACCACACGTTACACCATCACTGTGACTATACAGGTACTGCTGTCATCACCACCACACGTTACACCATCACTGTGACTATACAGGTACTGCTGTCATCACCATCACACGTTACACCATCACTGTGACTATACAGGTACTGCTGTCATCACCACCACACGTTACACCACCACTGTGACTATACAGGTACTGCTGTCATCACCACCACACGTTACACCATCACTGTGACTATACAGGTACTGCTGTCATCACCACCACACGTTACACCATCACTGTGACTATACAGGCACTGCTGTCATCACCACCACACGTTACACCACCACTGTGACTATACAGGTACTGCTGTCATCAACACCACACGTTACACCATCACTGTGACTATACAGGCACTGCTGTCATCAACACCACACGTTACACCATCACTGTGACTATACAGGTACTGCTGTCATCACCACCACACGTTACACCATCACTGTGACTATACAGGTACTGCTGTCATCAACACCACACGTTACACCATCACTGTGACTATACAGGTACTGCTGTCATCACCACCACACGTTACACCATCACTGTGACTATACAGGCACTGCTGTCATCAACACCACACGTTACACCATCACTGTGACTATACAGGCACTGCTGTCATCACCACCACACGTTACACCATCACTGTGACTATACAGGTACTGATGCCATCACCACCACACGTTACACCACCACTCTGACTATACAGGTACTGCTACCATCACCACCACACGTTACACCACCACTGTGACTATACAGGTACTGCTGCCATCACCACCACACGTTACACCACCACTGTGACTATACAGGTACTGCTGCCATCACCACCACACGTTACACCACCACTGTGACTATACAGGTACTGCTGTCATCACCACCACACGTTACACCATCACTGTGACTATACAGGTACTGCTACCATCACCACCACACGTTACACCACCATTATGACTATACAGGTACTGCTACCATCACCACCACACGTTACACCACCACTGTGACTATACAGGTACTGCTGCCATCACCACCACACGTTACACCACCATTGTGACTATACAGGTACTGCTGCCATCACCACCACACGTTACACCACCACTGTGACTATACAGGTACTGCTGCCATCACCACCACACGTTACACCACCACTGTGACTATACAGGTACTGCTGCCATCACCACCACACGTTACACCACCACTGTGACTATACAGGTACTGCTACCATCACCACCACACGTTACACCTCCACTGTGACTATACAGGTACTGCTGCCATCACAACCACACGTTACACCACCACTGTGACTATACAGGTACTGCTGCCATCACCACCACACGTTACACCACCACTGTGACTATACAGGTACTGCTGCCATCAACACCACACGTTACACCACCACTGTGACTATACAGGTACTGCTGCCATCACCACCACACGTTACACCACCACTGTGACTATACAGGCACTGCTGTCATCAACACCACACGTTACACCATCACTGTGACTATACAGGCACTGCTGTCATCAACACCACACGTTACACCATCACTGTGACTATACAGGTACTGCTGTCATCACTACCACACGTTACACCACCACTGTGACTATACAGGTACTGCTGCCATCACCACCACACGTTACACGACCACTGTGACTATACAGGCACTGCTGTCATCAACACCACACGTTACACCATCACTGTGACTATACAGGCACTGCTGTCATCAACACCACACGTTACACCATCACTGTGACTATACAGGTACTGCTGTCATCACTACCACACGTTACACCACCACTGTGACTATACAGGTACTGCTGTCATCACCACCACACGTTACACCACCACTGTGACTATACAGGCACTGCTGTCATCACCACCACACGTTACACCACCACTGTGACTATACAGGCACTGCTGTCATCACCACCACACGTTACACCACCACTGTGACTATACAGGCACTGCTGTCATCACCACCACACGTTACACCATCACTGTGACTATACAGGTACTGCTGTCATCACCACCACACGTTACACCATCACTGTGACTATACAGGTACTGCTGTCATCACCACCACACGTTACACCACATCTGTGACTATACAGGCACTGCTGTCATCACCACCACACGTTACACCAAAACTGTGACTATACAGGTACTGCTGTCATCACCACCACACGTTACACCATCACTGTGACTATACAGGCACTGCTGTCATCACCACCACACGTTACACCACCACTGTGACTATACAGGCACTGCTGTCATCACCACCACACGTTACACCATCACTGTGACTATACAGGTACTGCTGTCATGACCACATCACGTTACACCATCACTGTGACTATACAGGCACTGCTGTCATCAACACCACACGTTACACCATCACTGTGACTATACAGGTACTGCTGTCATCACCATCACACGTTACACCATCACTGTGACTATACAGGTACTGCTGTCATCACCACCACACGTTACACCACCACTGTGACTATACAGGTACTGCTGTCATCACCACCACACGTTACACCACCACTGTGACTATACAAGTACTGCTGTCATCACCACCACACGTTACACCATCACTGTGACTATACAGGTACTGCTGTCATCACCACCACACGTTACACCATCACTGTGACTATACAGGCACTGCTGTCATCACCACCACACGTTACACCACCACTGTGACTATACAGGTACTGCTGTCATCAACACCACACGTTACACCATCACTGTGACTATACAGGCACTGCTGTCATCAACACCACACGTTACACCATCACTGTGACTATACAGGTACTGCTGTCATCACCACCACACGTTACACCATCACTGTGACTATACAGGTACTGCTGTCATCAACACCACACGTTACACCATCACTGTGACTATACAGGTATTGCTGTCATCACCACCACACGTTACACCATCACTGTGACTATACAGGCACTGCTGTCATCAACACCACACGTTACACCATCACTGTGACTATACAGGCACTGCTGTCATCACCACCACACGTTACACCATCACTGTGACTATACAGGTACTGATGCCATCACCACCACACGTTACACCACCACTCTGACTATACAGGTACTGCTACCATCACCACCACACGTTACACCACCACTGTGACTATACAGGTACTGCTGCCATCACCACCACACGTTACACCACCACTGTGACTATACAGGTACTGCTGCCATCACCACCACACGTTACACCACCACTGTGACTATACAGGTACTGCTGTCATCACCACCACACGTTACACCATCACTGTGACTATACAGGTACTGCTACCATCACCACCACACGTTACACCACCATTATGACTATACAGGTACTGCTACCATCACCACCACACGTTACACCACCACTGTGACTATACAGGTACTGCTGCCATCACCACCACACGTTACACCACCACTGTGACTATACAGGTACTGCTGCCATCACCACCACACGTTACACCACCACTGTGACTATACAGGTACTGCTGACATCACCACCACACGTTACACCACCACTGTGACTATACAGGTACTGCTGCCATCACCACCACACGTTACACCACCACTGTGACTATACAGGTACTGCTGCCATCACCACCACACGTTACACCACCACTGTGACTATACAGGTACTGCTACCATCACCACCACACGTTACACCACCACTGTGACTATACAGGTACTGCTGCCATCACCACCACACGTTACACCACCACTGTGACTATACAGGTACTGCTGCCATCACCACCACACGTTACACCACCACTGTGACTATACAGGTACTGCTGCCATCAACACCACACGTTACACCACCACTGTGACTATACAGGTACTGCTGCCATCACCACCACACGTTACACCACCACTGTGACTATACAGGCACTGCTGTCATCAACACCACACGTTACACCATCACTGTGACTATACAGGCACTGCTGTCATCAACACCACACGTTACACCATCACTGTGACTATACAGGTACTGCTGTCATCACTACCACACGTTACACCACCACTGTGACTATACAGGTACTGCTGTCATCACCACCACACGTTACACCACCACTGTGACTATACAGGCACTGCTGTCATCACCACCACACGTTACACCACCACTGTGACTATACAGGCACTGCTGTCATCACCACCACACGTTACACCACCACTGTGACTATACAGGCACTGCTGTCATCACCACCACACGTTACACCATCACTGTGACTATACAGGTACTGCTGTCATCACCACCACACGTTACACCATCACTGTGACTATACAGGTACTGCTGTCATCACCACCACACGTTACACCACCACTGTGACTATACAGGCACTGCTGTCATCACCACCACACGTTACACCATCACTGTGACTATACAGGTACTGCTGTCATCACCACCACACGTTACACCATCACTGTGACTATACAGGCACTGCTGTCATCACCACCACACGTTACACCATCACTGTGACTATACAGGTACTGCTGTCATCACCACCACTACAACACTACCAACATCACCACCACCACAACACTACCAACATCACCACCACAACACCGCCTGTTTGAAACACACAAAATCGTTGTAGTTAAATAGTTTTTAAGTATCTTTGTCTTCCATCTTTCTCTCTCTCTCTCTTCCCTTCACTCTCTCTCTCCCTCTCTCTCTCTCTCCATCTATCTATCTATTAAGGACACACGCCCGTGGCGTTCCCAGCAGGTTCATTATCAAATATAATTTCCCTAAATAGATTAGTGACCACTAATGCCAATAAATGCGAGGTTAAACTATGCTATAACAGTACAACAGGGAAGAGGAGGAGATAAAGAGGAGAAGGGGAGAGAGAAGAGGACGAGAGGAGACAAGAGGAATGGAATTACGAATGAGATGACAGAGAAGAATGAGGGAAAAGTAACAGAGATTGTAGAGGAGCTGGAAACACAGGAGTCGACAGGAAGAGCTGGAGGCAAAAGACAGGAAGACACAAAGAGAAGGAGACAGCATGACGGGAAGACTTGGAGACGGTAGGCAGGA
Source organism: Cherax quadricarinatus (assembly GCF_038502225.1). NCBI lineage: Eukaryota > Metazoa > Arthropoda > Malacostraca > Decapoda > Parastacidae > Cherax > Cherax quadricarinatus. Next base: position 12,773,736 of record NC_091374.1, read on the forward strand.
AGAGATGAAGACAGTAGACAGGCAGAGATGAAGACAGTAGACAGGCAGAGATGAAGACAGCAGACAGGCAGAGATGAAGACAGCAGACAGGCAGAGATGAAGACAGACAGGCAGAGATGAAGACAGACAGGCAGAGATGAAGACAGTAGACAGGCAGAGATGAAGACAGCAGACAGGCAGAGATGAAGACAGCAGACAGGCAGAGATGAAGACAGACAGGCAGAGATGAAGACAGACAGGCAGAGATGAAGACAGTAGACAGGCAGAGATGAAGACAGTAGACAGGCAGAGATGAAGACAGCAGACAGGCAGAGATGAAGACAGCAGACAAGCAGAGATGAAGACAGACAGGCAGAGATGAAGACAGACAGGCAGAGATGAAGACAGTAGACAGGCAGAGATGAAGACAGACAGGCAGAGATGAAGACAGTAGACAGGCAGAGATGAAGACAGTAGACAGGCAGAGATGAAGACAGTAGACAGGCAAAGATAAAGACAGTAGACAGGCAGAGATGAAGACAGTAGACAGGCAGAGATGAAGACAGTAGACAGGCAGAGATAAAGACAGTAGACAGGCAGAGATGAATACAGACAGGCAGAGATGAAGACAGTAGACAGGCAGAAATAAAGACAGTAGACAGGCAGAGATGAAGACAGTAGACAGGCAGAGATGAAGACAGTAGACAGGCAGAGATAAAGACAGTAGACAGGCAGAGATAAAGACAGTAGACAGACAGAGATAAAGACAGTAGATAGGCAGAGATAAAGACAGTAGATAGACAGAGATAAAGACAGTAGACAGGCAGAGATAAAGACAGTAGACAGGCAGAGATAAAGACAGTAGACAGGCAGAGATAAAGACAGTACACAGAGAAAAAGACAGTAGATAGGCAGAGATAAAGACAGTAGACAGGCAGAGATAAAGACAGTAGACAGGCAGAGATAAAGACAGTAGACAGGCAGAGATAAAGACAGTAGACAGGCAGAGATAAAGACAGTAGACAGGCAGAGATAAAGACAGTAGACATGCAGAGATAAAGACAGTAGATAGGCAGAGATAAAGACAGTAGACAGGCAGAGAAAAAGACAGTAGATAGGCAGAGATAAAGACAGTAGACAGGCAGAGATAAAGACAGTAGACAGGCAGAGATAAAGACAGTAGATAGGCAGAGATAAAGACAGTAGACAGGCAGAGATAAAGACGGTAGACAGGCAGAGATAAAGACAGTAGACTGGCAGAGATAAAGACAGTAGATACGCAGAGATAAAGACAGTAGACAGGCAGAGATAAAGACAGTAGACAGGCAGAGATAAAGACAGTAGACAGGCAGAGATAAAGACAGTAGACAGACAGAGATAAAGACAGTAGATAGGCAGAGATAAAGACAGTAGACAGGCAGAGATAAAGACAGTAGACAGGCAGAGATAAAGACAGTAGACAGGCAGAGATAAAGACGGTAGACAGGCAGAGATAAAGACAGTAGACAGGCAGAGATAAAGACAGTAGATAGGCAGAGATAAAGACAGCAGACAGGCAGAGATAAAGACAGTAGACAGGCAGAGATAAAGACGGTAGACAGGCAGAGATAAAGACAGTAGACAGGCAGAGATAAAGACAGTAGATACGCAGACATAAAGACAGTAGACAGGCAGAGATAAAGACAGTAGACAGGCTGAGATAAAGACAGTAGACAGGCAGAGATAAAGACAGTAGACAGGCAGAGATAAAGACAGTAGACAGACAGAGATAAAGACAGTAGATAGGCAGAGATAAAGACAGTAGACAGATAGAGATAAAGACAGTAGACAGGCAGAAATAAAGGCAGTAGACAGGCAGAGACAAAGACAGTAGACAGACAGAGATAAAGACAGTAGACAGGCAGAGATAAAGACAGTAGACAGGCAGAGATAAAGACAGTAGATAGGCAGAGATAAAGACAGTAGACAGGCAGAGATAAAGACGGTAGACAGGCATAGATAAAGACAGTAGACAGGCATAGATAAAGACAGTAGCTAGGCAGAGATAAAGACAGTAGACAGGCAGAGATAAAGACAGTAGACAGGCAGAGACAAAGACAGTAGACAGGCAGAGATAAAGACAGTAGACAGGCAGAGATAAAGACATTAGATAGGCAGAGATAAAGACAGTAGACAGGCAGAGATAAAGACAGTAGACAGGCAGAGATAAAGACAGTAGACAGGCAGAGATAAAGACAGTAGACAGGCAGAGATAAAGACATTAGATAGGCAGAGATAAAGACAGTAGACAGGCAGAGATAAAGACAGTAGATAGGCAGAGATAAAGACAGTAGACAGGCAGAGATAAAGACATTAGATAGGCAGAGATAAAGACATTAGATAGGCAGAGATAAAGACAGTAGACAGGCAGAGATAAAGACATTAGATAGGCAGAGATAAAGACATTAGATAGGCAGAGATAAAGACATTAGATAGGCAGAGATAAAGACAGTAGACAAGCAGAGATAAAGACAGTAGACAGGCAGAGATAAAGACATTAGATAGGCAGAGATAAAGACAGTAGACAGGCAGAGATAAAGACATTAGATAGGCAGAGATAAAGACAGTAGACAGGCAGAGATAAAGACAGTAGACAGACAGAAATAAAGACAGTAGGCAGACAGAGATAAAGACATTAGATAGGCAGAGATAAAGACAGTAGACAGGCAGAGATAAAGACAGTAGACAAGCAGAGATAAAGACAGTAGACAGGCAGAGATAAAGACAGTAGACAGGCAGAGATAAAGACAGTAGACAGACAGATATAAAGACAGTAGATAGGCAGAGATAAAGACAGTAGACAGGCAGAGATAAAGATAGTAGACAGGCAGAGATAAAGACAGTAGACAGGCAGAGATAAAGACAGTAGATAGGCAGAGATAAAGACAGTAGACAGGCAGAGATAAAGACAGTAGATAGGCAGAGATAAAGTCAGTAGACAGGCAGAGATAAAGACAGTAGACAGGCAGAGATAAAGACAATAGACATACAGAGATAAAGACAGTAGACAGGCAGAGATAAAGACAGTAGACAGGCAGAGATAAAGACAGTAGACAGGCAGAGATAAAGACAGTAGACAGGCAGAGATAAAGACAGAAGATAGGCAGAGATAAAGACAGTAGACAGGCAGAGATAAAGACAGTAGATAGGCAGAGATAAAGACAGTAGACAGGCAGAGATAAGACAGTAGACAGGCAGAGATAAAGACAGTAGACAGGCAGAGACAAAGACAGTAGACAGACAGAGATAAAGACAGTAGACAGGCAGAGATAAAGACAGTAGACAGGCAGAGATAAAGACAGTAGATAGGCAGAGATAAAGACAGTAGACAGGCAGAGATAAAGACGGTAGACAGGCAGAGATAAAGACAGTAGACAGGCAGAGATAAAGACAGTAGCTAGGCAGAGATAAAGACAGTAGACAGACAGAGATAAAGACAGTAGACAGGCAGAGATAAAGACATTAGATAGGCAGAGATAAAGACAGTAGACAGGCAGAGATAAAGACATTAGATAGGCAGAGATAAAGACAGTAGACAGGCAGAGATAAAGACATTAGATAGGCAGAGATAAAGACAGTAGACAGGCAGAGATAAAGACAGTAGACAGACAGAGATAAAGACAGTAGACAGACAGAGATAAAGACATTAGATAGGCAGAGATAAAGACAGTAGACAGGCAGAGATAAAGACAGTAGACAGGCAGAGATAAAGACAGTAGACAGGCAGAGATACAGACAGATATAAAGACAGTAGATAGGCAGAGATAAAGACAGTAGACAGGCAGAGATAAAGATAGTAGACAGGCAGAGATAAAGACAGTAGACAGGCAGAGATAAAGACAGTAGATAGGCAGAGATAAAGACAGTAGACAGTAGACAGGCAGAGATAAAGACAGTAGACAGGCAGAGATAAAGAGTAGACAGAGATAAAGACAGGCAGAGATAAAGACAGTAGACAGGCAGAGATAAAGACAGTAGACAGGCAGAGATAAAGACAGTAGACAGGCAGAGATAAAGACAGTAGACAGGCAGAGATAAAGACAGTAGACAGGCAGAGATAAAGACAGTAGACAGGCAGAGATAAAGACAGTAGACAGGCAGAGATAGGCAGAGAAAAAGACAGTAGACAGGCAGAGATAAAGACAGTAGACAGGCAGAGATAAAGACAGTAGATAGGCAGAGATAAAGACAGTAGACAGGCAGAGATAAAGATAGTAGACAGGCAGAGATAAAGACAGTAGACAGGCAGAGATAAAGACAGTAGATAGGCAGAGATAAAGACAGTAGACAGGCAGAGATAAAGACAGTAGATAGGCAGAGATAAAGTCAGTAGACAGGCAGAGATAAAGACAGTAGACAGGCAGAGATAAAGACAATAGACATACAGAGATAAAGACAGTAGACAGGCAGAGATAAAGACAGTAGACAGGCAGAGATAAAGACAGTAGACAGGCAGAGATAAAGACAGTAGACAGGCAGAGATAAAGACAGAAGATAGGCAGAGATAAAGACAGTAGACAGGCAGAGATAAAGACAGTAGATAGGCAGAGATAAAGACAGTAGACAGGCAGAGATAAGACAGTAGACAGGCAGAGATAAAGACAGTAGACAGGCAGAGACAAAGACAGTAGACAGACAGAGATAAAGACAGTAGACAGGCAGAGATAAAGACAGTAGACAGGCAGAGATAAAGACAGTAGATAGGCAGAGATAAAGACAGTAGACAGGCAGAGATAAAGACGGTAGACAGGCAGAGATAAAGACAGTAGACAGGCAGAGATAAAGACAGTAGCTAGGCAGAGATAAAGACAGTAGACAGACAGAGATAAAGACAGTAGACAGGCAGAGATAAAGACATTAGATAGGCAGAGATAAAGACAGTAGACAGGCAGAGATAAAGACATTAGATAGGCAGAGATAAAGACAGTAGACAGGCAGAGATAAAGACATTAGATAGGCAGAGATAAAGACAGTAGACAGGCAGAGATAAAGACAGTAGACAGACAGAGATAAAGACAGTAGACAGACAGAGATAAAGACATTAGATAGGCAGAGATAAAGACAGTAGACAGGCAGAGATAAAGACAGTAGACAGGCAGAGATAAAGACAGTAGACAGGCAGAGATACAGACAGATATAAAGACAGTAGATAGGCAGAGATAAAGACAGTAGACAGGCAGAGATAAAGATAGTAGACAGGCAGAGATAAAGACAGTAGACAGGCAGAGATAAAGACAGTAGATAGGCAGAGATAAAGACAGTAGACAGGCAGAGATAAAGACAGTAGACAGGCAGAGATAAAGACAGTAGACAGGCAGAGATAAAGGCAGTAGACATACAGAGATAAAGACAGTAGACAGGCAGAGATAAAGACAGTAGACAGGCAGAGATAAAGACAGTAGACAGGCAGAGATAAAGACAGTAGACAGGCAGAGATAAAGACAGTAGATAGGCAGAGATAAAGACAGTAGATAGGCAGAGATAAAGACAGTAGACAGGCAGAGATAAAGACAGTAGACAGGCAGAGATAAAGACAGTAGACAGGCAGAGATAAGACAGTAGACAGGCAGAGATAAAGACGGTAGACAGGCAGAGATAAAGACAGTAGACAGGCAGAGATAAAGACAGTAGATAGGCAGAGATAAAGACAGCAGACAGGCAGAGATAAAGACAGTAGACAGGCAGAGATAAAGACGGTAGACAGGCAGAGATAAAGACAGTAGACAGGCAGAGATAAAGACAGTAGATACGCAGACATAAAGACAGTAGACAGGCAGAGATAAAGACAGTAGACAGGCTGAGATAAAGACAGTAGACAGGCAGAGATAAAGACAGTAGACAGGCAGAGATAAAGACAGTAGACAGACAGAGATAAAGACAGTAGATAGGCAGAGATAAAGACAGTAGACAGATAGAGATAAAGACAGTAGACAGGCAGAAATAAAGACAGTAGACAGGCAGAGACAAAGACAGTAGACAGACAGAGATAAAGACAGTAGACAGGCAGAGATAAAGACAGTAGACAGGCAGAGATAAAGACAGTAGATAGGCAGAGATAAAGACAGTAGACAGGCAGAGATAAAGACGGTAGACAGGCATAGATAAAGACAGTAGACAGGCATAGATAAAGACAGTAGCTAGGCAGAGATAAAGACAGTAGACAGGCAGAGATAAAGACAGTAGACAGGCAGAGACAAAGACAGTAGACAGGCAGAGATAAAGACAGTAGACAGGCAGAGATAAAGACATTAGATAGGCAGAGATAAAGACAGTAGACAGGCAGAGATAAAGACAGTAGACAGGCAGAGATAAAGACACTAGACAGGCAGAGATAAAGACAGTAGACAGGCAGAGATAAAGACATTAGATAGGCAGAGATAAAGACAGTAGACAGGCAGAGATAAAGACAGTAGATAGGCAGAGATAAAGACAGTAGACAGGCAGAGATAAAGACATTAGATAGGCAGAGATAAAGACATTAGATAGGCAGAGATAAAGACAGTAGACAGGCAGAGATAAAGACATTAGATAGGCAGAGATAAAGACATTAGATAGGCAGAGATAAAGACATTAGATAGGCAGAGATAAAGACAGTAGACAAGCAGAGATAAAGACAGTAGACAGGCAGAGATAAAGACATTAGATAGGCAGAGATAAAGACAGTAGACAGGCAGAGATAAAGACATTAGATAGGCAGAGATAAAGACAGTAGACAGGCAGAGATAAAGACAGTAGACAGACAGAAATAAAGACAGTAGGCAGACAGAGATAAAGACATTAGATAGGCAGAGATAAAGACAGTAGACAGGCAGAGATAAAGACAGTAGACAAGCAGAGATAAAGACAGTAGACAGGCAGAGATAAAGACAGTAGACAGGCAGAGATAAAGACAGTAGACAGACAGATATAAAGACAGTAGATAGGCAGAGATAAAGACAGTAGACAGGCAGAGATAAAGATAGTAGACAGGCAGAGATAAAGACAGTAGACAGGCAGAGATAAAGACAGTAGATAGGCAGAGATAAAGACAGTAGACAGGCAGAGATAAAGACAGTAGATAGGCAGAGATAAAGTCAGTAGACAGGCAGAGATAAAGACAGTAGACAGGCAGAGATAAAGACAATAGACATACAGAGATAAAGACAGTAGACAGGCAGAGATAAAGACAGTAGACAGGCAGAGATAAAGACAGTAGACAGGCAGAGATAAAGACAGTAGACAGGCAGAGATAAAGACAGAAGATAGGCAGAGATAAAGACAGTAGACAGGCAGAGATAAAGACAGTAGATAGGCAGAGATAAAGACAGTAGACAGGCAGAGATAAGACAGTAGACAGGCAGAGATAAAGACAGTAGACAGGCAGAGACAAAGACAGTAGACAGACAGAGATAAAGACAGTAGACAGGCAGAGATAAAGACAGTAGACAGGCAGAGATAAAGACAGTAGATAGGCAGAGATAAAGACAGTAGACAGGCAGAGATAAAGACGGTAGACAGGCAGAGATAAAGACAGTAGACAGGCAGAGATAAAGACAGTAGCTAGGCAGAGATAAAGACAGTAGACAGACAGAGATAAAGACAGTAGACAGGCAGAGATAAAGACATTAGATAGGCAGAGATAAAGACAGTAGACAGGCAGAGATAAAGACATTAGATAGGCAGAGATAAAGACAGTAGACAGGCAGAGATAAAGACATTAGATAGGCAGAGATAAAGACATTAGACAGGCAGAGATAAAGACAGTAGACAGACAGAGATAAAGACAGTAGACAGACAGAGATAAAGACATTAGATAGGCAGAGATAAAGACAGTAGACAGGCAGAGATAAAGACAGTAGACAGGCAGAGATAAAGACAGTAGACAGGCAGAGATACAGACAGATATAAAGACAGTAGATAGGCAGAGATAAAGACAGTAGACAGGCAGAGATAAAGATAGTAGACAGGCAGAGATAAAGACAGTAGACAGGCAGAGATAAAGACAGTAGATAGGCAGAGATAAAGACAGTAGACAGGCAGAGATAAAGACAGTAGACAGGCAGAGATAAAGACAGTAGACAGGCAGAGATAAAGGCAGTAGACATACAGAGATAAAGACAGTAGACAGGCAGAGATAAAGACAGTATACAGGCAGAGATAAAGACAGTAGACAGGCAGAGATAAAGACAGTAGACAGGCAGAGATAAAGACAGTAGATAGGCAGAGATAAAGACAGTAGATAGGCAGAGATAAAGACAGTAGACAGGCAGAGATAAAGACAGTAGACAGGCAGAGATAAAGACAGTAGACAGGCAGAGATAAGACAGTAGACAGGCAGAGATAAAGACAGTAGACAGGCAGAGACAAAGACAGTAGACAGACAGAGATAAAGACAGTAGACAGGCAGAGATAAAGACAGTAGACAGGCAGAGATAAAGACAGTAGATAGGCAGAGATAAAGACAGTAGACAGGCAGAGATAAAGACGGTAGACAGGCAGAGATAAAGACAGTAGACAGGCAGAGATAAAGACAGTAGCTAGGCAGAGATAAAGACAGTAGACAGGCAGAGATAAAGACAGTAGACAGGCAGAGATAAAGACAGTAGACAGGCAGAGATAAAGACAGTAGACAGGCAGAGATAAAGACAGTAGACAGACAGAGATAAAGACATTAGATAGGCAGAGATAAAGACAGTAGACAGGCAGAGATAAAGACAGTAGACAGGCAGAGATAAAGACAGTAGACAGACAGAGATAAAGACAGTAGATAGGCAGAGATAAAGACAGTAGACAGGCAGAGATAAAGATAGTAGACAGGCAGAGATAAAGACAGTAGACAGGCAGAGATAAAGACAGTAGATAGGCAGAGATAAAGACAGTAGACAGGCAGAGATAAAGACAGTAGACAGGCAGAGATAAAGACAGTAGACATGCACAGATAAAGACAGTAGACAGGCAGAGATAAAGACAGTAGACAGGCAGAGATGAAGACAGTAGACAGGCAGAGATGAAGACAGTAGACAGGCAGAGATGAAGACAGTAGACAGGCAGAGATGAAGACAGTAGACAGGCAGAGATAAAGACAGTAGACAGGCAGAGATAAAGACAGTAGACAGGCAGAGATAAAGACAGTAGATAGGCAGAGATAAAGACAGTAGACAGGCAGAGATAAAGACAGTAGACAGGCAGAGACAAAGACAGTAGACAGGCAGAGATAAAGACAGTAGACAGGCAGAGATAAAGACAGCAGACAGGCAGAGATAAAGACAGTAGACAGGCAGAGATAAAGACAGCAGACAGGCAGAGATAAAGACAGCAGACAGGCAGAGATAAAGACAGCAGACAGGCAGAGATAAAGACAGCAGACAGGCAGAGATAAAGACAGCAGACAGGCAGAGATAAAGACAGCAGACAGGCAGAGATAAAGACAGCAGACAGGCAGAGATAAAGACAGCAGACAGGCAGAGATAAAGACAGCAGACAGGCAGAGTAATTATCTACACCATGACGAGGTTCTTCCTCTCAGTGGACAATATTCTTATTTTCTAATCTTCATAAAATTCTTAATAACTTTGTCTCTTCATTCATTTCGTAAGTAAAAAATATATTATTTATTTTGTTTTATAAACATAAGTCTGTCTACTTGTCTATGTATTTGGAATAAATTTAAACGTGATTTTCACATTGATTTGTTTTGTGATTCTTTTGATTTGTGTCTGTGGTGAAATGTTCCGCTGGTCCAGCTTGTCTGTGTCTGTCTATGTCTGTCTTTAGCTGTCTGTATCTCTCTCTCTCTCTCTCTCTCTCTCTCTCTCTCTCTCTCTCCTTTACAATACAAAAGAACAGTGTTACTATTGGAGACTGCAACTTCCTTTCCTATCTTCTCCCCTTCCCTCTCCTCCTTACCCCTCACTGTCACATTTTTTCTCTCTCCTTCAGCATTACTTAGCATATTCTTCCTCCTCTTCCCTCTTTACCCATATTTCGTCATTCCTGCCTGAGAAAGAAGAGGCGCTACATCAATCATACCTGAAGTACCGCAGCAATCATGCCTGAAGAAGAGGTAGCACATCAATCATGCCTGAAGAGAAAAAGGTAGCACAGCAATCATACCTGGGGTAGAGAGATGACAGCTGATATTAGCCAGGCGAAGAACAGCATAATTTTGCCCCTTCTCTGAGCATCGTTGACTCTGAGCGGGTGCAGTACAGCGAAGTAGCGATCCAGACTGATGCACACCAGGACCATCGAGGACATGTAGAAGCCGAAGGCAGAGAAGAACTTGTAGACTTTGCAGCCGAAGTTACCGAAGACCCACTCGATGGTGACGTGCCAAGTGATCTCGGTGGGCAGGAAAACGAAGGTGACGATCATGTCAGCCAGGGAGAGGTGCATGATCATCATGTTAACGCGGGATTTGCGGTGACGGTTGCGAAAGAGTGCCACGAATACCATTAGGTTGCCGATGGCGGCAAAGGGAAACAGGAGGGAGTAAGCAATGAGAGGTGTCATGTTAATGTGCGTGAGGTCTTCGTCAATCTCTCCCGTCATGTTGGTGTGGTTGGTGATGTTAGATTCCCAGTCGAAGTAGTTGTGCTCTAGGTCTTCGGTGTACTGCTGCTTCGGTTGCTGGAAGACTTCGTCAGAGTTCGAGCTGAAGGCTACGTCGTAGGTCTCTGGGTCTCTGAGATCGAAAGAACTTGTGGTGGTGGGGATGGCGATCGCATCTCTCCAAGACGTGGGAATGTCCAGAAGGCGTTGGTGTTGATGGCGGTGGTTGTAGTGGCGGTGGTGATCGTTTAGGATGATTTCCGGAGCGGTCGACGTCAATGCCGCCTCCATCAGAAGAAACGTCGTGTTGGGAGAAGAAGTCGCCATATTGCTGTTGTGGAGTCCGTCGATATACATCACCCTTGTAACTTTCGACTTCTCTTTCTCCCACCTAAAGTTCGGCCTTAGATTACACACTTTAGAAGTAAGTGTTGATTACGAGCATAAGATTTGACCCGTATTCAGTGCTGAGGTTTGGCCTTGAACCCACTTAGCTTTACCAGCTTCTTTTCTTTAAAACAAATTCGACGGTATGACAGTATTTCCACAGGCGCCCCACTGCTTCCGACACAGCTTGGCATACGCACACTCACAAACCCACCCACCCATACATATAGACGGAATGAGCCCCATTAATGAGGTACCGTCATGGGACTCTGAAGAACACTCGGAAGACATCGTGGTACAAAGACATGTTCTCAAGGACTCGTGGCGTGAGTTCGACTCACTCTCTTCATCTTAATTTCCCCGTTGGTTTGGTTTCTTCCATCCGTTTATTTGTCATCTAGACAAGTCGAATCCCAGACACTAACTCTCCTTATCTGAAACGAAGCAGAGAAAGATAAAATTAGTCACGTTACTCTTTTCTGGTATGGAAGACACTGAATTACAGCCTCTCATCACTTAGCGACGTACTCGTTTACCAACGAGGTCTTAGGCACAGAAGTCCGTCGTTAAGCGAGGAGAGGCTGTACAATTTCCTGGAACTATCAAAGAGCTTTTTACAACTAAAAAAATAAGAAACGCAAATTAAACGCAGTTTATATTTGTCTCGAAGTGTTTATCAAGTCCAAAACGGCCCGAAATATAATTTAATTTCAATTTTCAGTCTGTAGATTAGCTAGGAGTTGTTCCATACATGATAGAACACTTCATCTCCATTTTGTTTCATACTATGGAACAATGCTCTTCTCCAGACTGAGGGACTGACCACCTCAAAACTTTAAGGGTGATGGACTGATTATATCGTCTTCAAGTATCTTCTGCTTCTATCAACTTTTCTGTACTTGACTGAAGAAGCCTACTGTGTAGGCGAAACGTTTCATAATAAAGATACCTAACTGTTGCATATGTGTCTTACCTAACATGATAGAACATGTATAGTCATGAGTTAATTAAAGTTTCTCCTGGAGTCAGAGATGCTTATCAGTAAGGCACATGTGCAACAGTTGGATATTTTTACTGATGAGACGTTTAGCTTGGAAATTAGGTTTCTTCAGTCAAATACAGAGGCAGCAGGTGTTCTAGTGAAATGAAGATTATGTAATCAGTCATGGCATCAACCTTGGAGATATGAGGTGGTCAGTTACCCATGCCGGTCAGGCATGAAATCGCTATAATATGTACAGGGGTGGACCGGTAAGCCAGGGGAAGACCTCGATCACATGACTAAAAGCTCTAACGGCGGGTCATCTAAGACCCGCGTCAGGAAATACTTGTCCTGTTTCCTGACGAACCTTACCTAACCTAACCTTACCTAACCTAACCTAACCTAACCTTACCTAACCTAACCTAACCTAACCTTACCTAACCTAACCTAACCTAACCTAACCTTACCTAACCTAACCTAACCTAACCTTACCTAACCTAACCTTACCTAACCTAACCTTACCTAACCTAACCTTACCTAACCTAACCTTACCTAACCTAACCTTACCTAACCTAACCTTACCTAACCTAACCTTACCTAACCTAACCTTACCTAACCTAACCTTGAAATCAGTGGAATCGGAATTTATCTCAAGTGTTGTACCAAGATTAATTAATACAGTGGGTTCATAACTGTGCTTACACCATCCATCACAACCTAGCTGATCATGGAGAAAGGTATCTCTTTTCCTCAACTGACTTATGTATTTACTCCACAATGTTAGAAAGCTCTAAACCCGTAGAGGTTATGCCCTTGGGAGAACGAGTAGCCATATTAGATCTTAAGGGAAGGTCGGCTCAAATTCCTTGACTCAAGAGCCTCTCAGGGACGTCAAGAAAGCTCCCCTGAGTGGTATAAACCAGAGATAACAAGAAGCTCCTGCAGTAGGTGGGAGGGAGGAACCAGACATGGCACTCTTCAAACCTAATTTATTGGCACCTCTTGTGGCCCAGGATAAGGTCACATTGGCACCTTGCGTGGCCCAAGATAAGGCTATATTGGCACCTTGTGTGACTGAGAGATTAATGAAGTAAGATATTGAAGGCACTAAACTTTTTGGGCACTATATTTAGATCTCTAAATTATTTGACACACACACACACACACACACACACACACACACACACACACACATATATATATATATATATATATATATATATATATATATATATATATATATATATATATATATATAATGTAGCTTTAAAAATAGGTTAGATAAGTACATGAGTAGGCGTGGCGTGGGTGCCTTGCACGGGTCAGTAGGCCTGTAGCAGTGCTCCTTCCTTAAGTTCATTCACTATCACTCAGTAGCTGTCTTGCCACAGATGCAATGACATCAAAATTCGAATGACCCTCCAAACTGCAACATCCCATTATGTTTCAGAGTGTAGACACAGCACTCCTACCTCCAGGACTCGAGTCCTGCTAACTTGTCTCCCGGAATCCCTTTATAAATATTCCTCGAAGGATGATTTTTGTATATCAGGGGTCAAAAAAAAAAAATGTTTTTGAGAAGGGGAAGAAGATTTTCTATTTTCTATATAAAAAATAAGACATATTTCTCTTACAAATATGAGATATAAAATTTATTAAAAGTTTTTCACAGTGGGATGAACTCGACCTCTTTGCTTGTCAGGAAGAATCTATCAGATTTCTCCTCGCAAAACAGAGGCAGCAGTAGCAGTATCTCCTCCTGCTTTCCCTCCTCTTCCTCTTCTTCTTCTTCTTCTGCCTCCTCCTGCTCCTCCTCCTCCTCCTTCCGTATTATCACCTTTCTACATTAGATGCTTCTGCCACTAGAGGTCATTATCACTGGCCTTTCGATAAACTGTATACTAATCTCTAATCTCAAGATTACTTTCCACGTCTCGGTGTATTAACGACCATTCTAGCCAGCATCTCAGACATTACGCATACATAATACACACACACACACACACACACACACACACACACACACAGTGGAGGCAGGAACCATACACAGTTTTAAGACGAGGTTTGATAAAGCTCATGGAGCGGGGAGAGAGAGGGCCTAGTAGCAACCGGTGAAGAGGCGGGGCCAGGAGCTAGGACTCGACCCCTGCAACCACAAATAGGTGAGTACAAATAGGTGAGTACACACACACACACACACACACACACACACACACATATATATATATATATATATATATATATATATATATATATATATATATATATATATATATATATATATATATATATATATATATATATATATATATATATATATATATATATATATATATATATATATATATATATATATATATATATATAAATATATATATATCACGGTAAACAGGTAACATCACAATATGCAGAACAACGACTGTGAAGAAATAGTGAACTTCCAAGCACTTTCGTGATTCTCACATTATCAAGGTCCTTGACTGTTTGGAAATTCACCATTTTTCACAATGGTTGTAATAATCATGGAATAACATGACTATTACAGTCGATCACAATACATCAGCATGTAAAATTATTATTATTATTATTATTATTATTATTATTATTATTATTGTACTCTTGATAAAATAATGAATCCATACAGGTCTTACAGCACCTGAAGAGTGGAAGGTAACCAGGTTTGATGAAAGGAAGTTTGACTTGGTGTCCAGTAGCTCGATCGGTAGCGCACTCGGCTCACACACTGAGGTCCGGGGTTCGAATCTTCTCCGGTACGGCTGCAAAACATTAGGGACGTGTTTCCATAAGATACCTGCTGTCCCTGTCACTGTTCGACCATCAGTTTAAAATAGGTACCTGAGTGTTAGTGGACTGGTGTGGGTCGCATCCTGGGACAAAACTGACCTAATTTGCCCGAAATGTTCAGCATAACAAACGGCTTTCTATATAGTAGTATGTTATTGGTGTCAGCTATGGTCTGTATACCTTGTACATGTACTGGTAGTAAATAAAGATATAATATTAATGTTTCCTTCAGACAAGGGATTTTTACTAACATCAAGGCACCTGGCTGGTCTCGCTAAGGTGACACAGCTGTGGAGGTGGTTAAACACGACTCACGAAATCGTAAGCACACGATTGCAAACAAACCATACCACGGGTGGGCGGGTAGAACCCGCGGTCAGAGAGTCTTTAAACTTCAGACCGACGCGTTAGCCACTGGGCCAGCTGGCTACGATAAGATTCATCCAACTAAGTATATTTATACACCATAGGAAGGTTAGCATAGGCACTACTATGACCACAAATGCAAGTTTGTGGTTAAATTTATTGTTTTCAAGATATAACTTACCAAGTTCATCCAAGTTCAACAGATTGGTGGTACCTACAGTATATCGAAAAGGGAGAATCAAAATCCGGTGTGACCAAACCATCAACCAGGCGTCTAAGGTGACTAGCCAGGCCATGAAAGGGGCGTCTAAGCTGACTGGCCACTCCATGAAACAGGCGTCTAAGATGACTCTCTAGACAGGCCATGAAACAGGTGTCTAAGCTGACTGTCTGGCCAGGCCATGAAACAGCTTAGACGGCTTAGACGCCGTCAACAAGGCGTCTAAGCTGACTGGTCAGGCGGTCAACCAGGCGTTTAAGCTTACTGTCTGGTCAGGCCATGAACCAGGCGTCTAAGCTGATTGTTTGGTCAGGCCATGAACCAGGCATCTAAGCTGATTGACTGGTCAGGCCATGAACCTAGCCGCTTGGTCTGGGACCTAGGCCGCCGAACCCATCAACTGCAAAAAAAAAAAGCCAAGAAATCTCATAAACTACAAACACCAAGTAAACAACAGCTCTCTGTAAACTACACAGACTGACCAGACAACCTCCTCTTAGAACCAACCTTTCAACGCCAACAAAAGCATTTCCCAATGCAAATTTCCCTGGCATTCAACACACGCACGAAAATCCAGCGTCTCTTTTCCTCTTGCGATGCACAACCGGCAACTCAGTTCCATCCACTTTTATTGGCAGCTCAAAGGAAGCAGCAGTGGGGTCTCTGGCGAAGGAGGAAGAAAGCCAAAAGGGACGGACGATCAAACATCCATATTTCCAATTATTTCTAATGATCAGGGGGAAGACAATGTTACAGGCTTTTTTTTTTATCCTTCATCTGTCAGGATGTCGGAGAATATTTAAACTGTGTTAAATGTGATGTACATCCTAGCCTTGATTACAGTGTGAAAGAGAGAGATAATTTAGCGTTGTCCTCCCTGGGATGTGCATGCAGGGGTCGAGACACGGTCTCTGCCCCTTCGTCTCTTAGTCCTTCAATTGGCCGGCACTGCTGATTCCCGGCACTTTGAACCCTGTCACACCTTTTCTTGAAGCTCCGCATGGAGTTTGCCTCCACAAGCAACACCTCCAGCTCACTCCACTTGCATACCACACTTAATTTCTATGCCTTTTCTCCACTATGTCTCCCAATTCGATCTATTCCCGTGCCGAGAAATTCCTCCACCCTCTCTAAGTTCCATGACCTACCAACTGTTTGACCACTCCTTCCACCTGTCCAAATCTTTCAGGCTAACTCCATCCTCTAGGATCCTTGTTTTTTATTTTCATGTTATTAGTTTATGTATATGATCTCTGAAAGGACATTTACGTATGCTAAGAACAGCAGAGGACCTGTTTTAGATCCTTGAGGGACCCACACTTGCAGTGATACATCTTATCTTCTCAGTCGTAGATTCTTTAGAGATTCTTTTATCCAATGTTGTCTTTTTGACGCGTCTCTGCCTCTGCTCTGTCATTCTGATAATTTGTGTTAGTGCGTCAAGAGGCTTTTCTCCAGTCCAATGGTTTGTTTACGTCAGGAATATTAACCCAGGTAAAAAAAACATTAAGATCCCTCTTGTACCATGATGTTTGTGGACCTCGTGGCAATTAGCTTCTCTCTGAAGGTACTTACTGAAGGCACTCATTCATTGCAGACACTTATTCTCTGAAGGTACTTACTGAAGGCACTCATTCACTGAAGACACTGAAGGCACTCATTCACTGACGACACTTATTCTCTGAAGGTACTTACTGAAGGCACTCATTCACTGACGACACTTATTCTCTGAAGGTACTTAATAAAGAAACTCTCTGAAGGCACTTACTCTCTGAAGGTACTTACTCTCTGAAGGCACTTACTCTCTGAAGGCACTCTCTGAAAGCACTTGCTCCCTAAAGGCACTTACTCTCTGAAGGCACTCTGTGAAGGCACTTACTCTCTGAAGGCACTCTCTGAAAGCACTTGCTCCCTAAAGGCACTTACTCTCTGAAGGCACTCTGTGAAGGCACTTACTCTCTGAAGGCACTCTCTGAAAGCACTTGCTCCCTGAAGACACTTACTCTCTGAAGGCACTTTGTGAAGGCACTTACTCTCTGAAGGCACTCTCTGAAAGCACTTGCTCCCTGAAGACACTTACTCTCTGAAGGTACTTTGTGAAGGCACTTACTCTCTGAAGGCACTCGCTTGCTTTCTGAAGGCACTTACTCTCTGAAGGCACTCTGTGAAGGCACTTACTCTCTGAGGGCACTCTCTGAAAGCACTTACTCCCTGAAGCACTCTCTGAAGGAACTTTCTGAAGGCACTCTGTGAAGGCACTTACTCTCTGAGGGCACTCTCTGAAAGCACTTGCTCCCTGAAGGCACTTACTCGTCTGCATCTAAGTGCTGGTTTAAGAATTCCCTGTGATCTCTTCTTCTGGCCTACTTTAATTCAGGCGAATTTATGCCGAGTCACAATCTGAATAAGAAATATTTTCCTCGTTCTTGCCTGTTGGCAAGGCTCGATACTCCGTCCTTTAATCACTGGGCTTTGGGGTCTCTCAAGGCAGTGAAGCCACAGCTCATGTGGCAAGAACCTACATGAAGAACCTACATCAAGGACGTACCGGAAGACAAGGCCATAGTCAAAATTGATTTAGAAATCCCTTTAATCATGGATAAGATAAGATTTCGTTCGGATTTTTAACCCCGGAGGGTTAGCCACCCAGGATAACCCAAGAAAGTCAGTTCGTCATCGAGGACTGTCTAATTTATTTCCATTGGGGTCCTTAATCTTGTCCCCCAGGATGCGACCCACACCAGTCGACTAACACCCAGGTACCTATTTGCTGCTAGGTGAACAGGACAATAGGTGTAAGGAAACGTGTCGGAATTTCCACCCGCCGGGAATCGAACCCGGGCCCTCCGTGTGTGAAGCGGGAGCTTTAACCACCAGACCACCAGCCAAAGAAAAAAAAAAGATGATGAAATGGGTTCTGGAAGGACAATATTGGTAAATATAATACTGTAATATACATTAATAATTTTTAAAGGGTAGAACTCCAAAAGAAAGAACTGAAACGCATGTAACCATGATTCAATAAAAAACGAGAGAGAGAGAGAGAGAGAGAGAGAGAGAGGAAAAAAATACTTGATCGGATAGGCGAGTAACTATTCAATATTCCGAACGCTTTATCGTAAATATTTTTTACGGAGGTTAAAATAAAAAATCAATAGAATTAGGAAGACAGATTCGATAACGATCTATGCCGATAAAAAATAAAATCAGTTAAATCTATTACTACACTTACCAAACTTTAATAACTTAACACTCAGACGTAAAATACCGCCAGGAATCCCTTCTGTATTCCTGTTACCAATGTACACACACACACACACACACACACACACACATACATACATACACACGCGGGTTACCACTGATACCTTCTGCCTTGATGCAGAAATTTCCCCTATCTGTTGCTGTCTTGCAACACTGCATAGCTCCTGACGAAGCACGAGAGTGCGAAAGATCTAAAGATTTCCATCCCCAAGTAGCTTGTTCTGTATTGCTAAGATCGCCTGTCTGCGACTGTATTGCAATATATATATATATATATATATATATATATATATATATATATATATATATATATATATATATATATATATATATGCAAAACAACCACTCTGAAAAAATAGAGAAATTCCAAGCGCTTTCGTGACTACTCACATTATCAAGGAACATAGTTCCTTGGTAATGTGAGTAGTCACGAAAGCGCTTGGATTTTCTCTATTTTTTCAGAGTGGTTGTTTTGCATATTCCGAAATCACCTGTTTACTGTGATCTTATTGTATATATATATATAATATATATATAATATATATATATATTAATATATATATATATATATATATATATATATATATATATATAAGGAACACTTGTTAGTGCTCAATAGCAACCCACATGGAGACAAACTCAGAAGATTAATTGATCTGTATATTTCGATTCCCTTCTGGGATCCTCCTCAGCTGAAGAGGATCACAGACCTAAGAGAGATGACCTCTGAGGACCGTAGTATTAAAAAATATGTGTTGGTGATTACGAGGAGAAAAATAAAGAGATTCGACAGCAACATATCACGATTTTCCAGCGCTGTTTCAAAGGAAGGAGCTCAGTAGGGTCTTTGTACCGGTACGGTCCACAGACCAACACTGCTCGCAGACAAAACACTGTTCAGAGACCAACGCCGCTAGCGGACGATCCACTGCCTTGATCCCTCATCAAAACTTTCAGGTCATCTCTCATCGTTCTAACGAAAGTCTTGCTCCTTTTGTCTCGTTCCTTCGTCTCCTCCTCCCTCAGTAGTTGCTGTGTCTCATCGTTGTTACCTCTAGTCTTCCCCTTATTCACTTTCTGTCTTCGTCTGTTCCTCACTTAGTAGTGTTTATGTATCAGTTCTGCTGCTATCGTAAACGTTCCTAACAATATAACCTGCTATCGTAAACGCTGCAGTCGCCCGACTATTTAGGTCCAGAAATGAAATTTCTGGTCTATTAGGCATCTCCAACACCTACCAACTTTTATAGTCATAAAAGGCCATAAGAAAAATGGCTTTTTCTTAATGTCTATATTTTTCAGCTCTATGACTCAAGAAAACACTGACACTATCGTTCCACATCTTAAAAATCTTTGAAAGTGTTCTAAGAAGCCAGATCGCCAACCACTTCGATACCCATCAATTGCACAACCCAGGGCAGCATGGGTTTAGAGTAGGTCGCTTCTGCCTCTCACAGCTACTGGATCACTATGAAATAGTCTTGGATGCTCTGGAGAACAATCAACATGCAGATATAGCATACACAGACTTTCCGAAAGCCTTCGACAAGTGTGATCATGGTGCATCAGCCCACAAAATGCGTGATAAAGAAATAACAGGAACATTGGTAGATGGATCTATGAGTTAATAACAAGAGAAAAGTCAGAGGTACAGTATTCACTGCCATCCTTTTCCTCATCCTCATATCAGACAGACAGAAATGGGAATCAGAAAACAATACGAACCTCAATGAAGACAAATTTCAAATTTCAATTACTACGCTATGGAAAACTCGAGGAAAACTGGACAGGAGTATAATACAAATTCCAACCTCACAATAGAGCAAAAAAACTAATGTGAAGGACCTGGGAGGGAAAATGTCAGAGAATCTCACTTTCAAAGATCACAACATTGTATTTACCACGTGTGCTAGGAAAATGATAAGATGGATAATGTGAACCTCAAAACTATGGATGCCAATCCAGTGATAATTCTCTTCAAATCGCTTGTTATCTCTAGGCTGTAATATTGCTGTACACTAACTGCCCCTTTCAAGGCAGGCGAAATTGCAGAACTGGAGAATGTACAGAGAACTTCCAATGCACGTCTAAGTATCAAGAAGTACCTAAAATACTATGGAACAGTTGAAGTCCCTTGATTTGTACTCCCTGGAACGCAGGCGAGAAAGATACATGATAATATTCTCTTGGAAAATTCTAGTACCAAATCTGCACACGAAAATCACTCCCCATGAGAGCAACAGACTCGGCAGGAGATGCAACATTCTCCCAGTGAAAAGCATGGGCGCCACGAGTACACTGAAAGACAACACATTAAGTGTCCGGGGCCCAAGACTGTTCAACTGCCTCCCAGCATACATAAAGGGGATTGCCAATAGGCCCATGGCTGTCTTCAAGACGGCACTGGCCAGCAGCAACAGTCTGGTTGATAAGGCCCTAATCCACCACGAGGACTGGTCATGGGGGTCGCGGGGGCGTTGATCCCCGAAACCCTCTCCAGGTATACTCCAGGATTTCGTTCTTTTAAGAATTAAAAACATTTTTTTTAGTTTTTATTCCATAGATTATTTCCTGTTCATATATATATATATATATATATATATATATATATATATATATATATATATATATATATATATATATATATATATATATATATATATATATATATATATATATAAACTCGGTTCGATATTTTGACTTGATCGTGTGTCAGCTCCTTTTTTTTGCTTTGCTTCGTTCATCAATTAACGTTCGTGGCAGCGTGTCGTCTCTTCGTTCAATTTTTTTTTATCGTTTACTCAATTTTTCATTTTATTGCGTGCTTTTGTGCCTGGCTAACTTGGTTACTGTGTGTGTGTGTGTGTGTGTGTGTGTGTGTGTGTGTGTGTGTGTGTGTGTGTGTGTGTGTGTGTGTCTGTGTGTGTATTTGTTTGTGTGTGTGTGTGTGTGTGTGTGTGTGTGTGTGTGTGTGTGTGTGTGTGTGTGTGTGTGTCTGTGTGTGTGTGTCTGTGTGTGTGTGTCTGTGTATGTGCGTGTGTGTGTGCATGTGTGTGTGTGTGTATGTACGTGTGTGTGTGTGTGTGTGTATGTATGTATGTGTATGTATGTACGTGTGTGTGTATGTGCATGAGTGTATGTGCATGTATGTGTGTGTATGTGCATGTGTATGTGTGTGTGTGTGTGTGTGTGTGTGTGTGTGTGTGTGTGTGTGTGTGTGTGTGTGTGTGTGTGTGTGTGTGTGTGTGTGTGTGTGTGTGTGTGTGTGTGTGTGTGTGTGTGTGTGTGTGTGTGTGTGTGTGTGTGTGTGTGTGTGTGCGTGCGTGTGTGTGTGTGTGTGTGTGTGTGTGTGTGTGTGTGTATGTGCGTGTATGTGCGTGTATGTGCGTGTATGTGCATGTGTGTGTATGTGCGTGTGTATGTGCGAGTGTGTTTGTGAGTGTCTGTATGTGTGTGTGTACTCACCTAGTTGAGGTTGCAGGGGTCGAGTCCAAGCTACTGGTCCCGCCTCTTCACTGGTCGCTACTAGGCCACTCCCCCTAAACCGTGAGCTTTATCATACCTCTGCTTAAAGCTATGTATAGATTTTGCCTCCATTACATCGCTTCCCAAACTATTCCACTTCCTGACTATTCTGTGGCTGAAGAAATACTTCCTAACTTCCCTGTGATTCATCTGTGTCTTCAACTTCCAACTGTGTCCCCTTGTTACTGTGTCCCATCTCTGGAACATCCTGTCTTTGTCCACCTTGTCAATTCCTCTCAGTATTTTGTATGTCGTTATCATGTCCCCCCTATCTCTCCTGTCCTCTAGTGTCGTCAGGTTGATTTCCCTTAACCTCTCCTCGTAGGACATACCTCTTAGCCCTGGGACTAGTCTTGTTGCAAATCTTTGCACTTTCTCTAGTTTCTTTACGCGCTTGGCTAGGTGTGGGTTCCAAACTGGTGCCGCATACTCCAATATGGGCCTAACGTACACGGTGTACAGGGTCCTGAACGATTCCTTATTAAGATGTCGGAATGCTGTTCTGAGGTTTGCTAGACGCCCATATGCTGCAGCAGTTATTTGGCTGATGTGCGCTTCAGATGTGACTGGTGTTATACTCACCCCAAGATCTTTTTCCTTGAGTGAGGTTTGTAGTCTCTGGCCCCCCTAGACTGTATTCCGTCTGTGGTCTTCTTTGCCCTTCCCCAATCTTCATGACTTTGCACTTGGTGGGGTTGAACTCCACGAGCCAATTGCTGGACCAGGTGTGCAGCCTGTCCAGATCCCTTTGTAGTTCTGCCTGGTTTTCGATCGAATGAATTCTTCTCATCAGCTTCACGTCATCTGCAAACAGGGACACTTCGAAGTCTATTCCTTCCGTCATGTCGTTCACAAATACCATAAACAGCACTGGTCCTAGGAGTGACCCCTGTGGGACCCCGCTGGTCACAGGTGCCCACTCTGACACCTCGCCACGTACCATGACTCGGTGCTGTCTTCCTGACAAGTATTCCCTGATCCATTGCAGTGCCTTCCCTGTTATCCCTGCTTGGTCCTCCAGTTTTTGCACTAATCTCTTATGTGGAACTGTGTCAAACACCTTCTTGCAGTCCAAGAAAATGCAATCCAGACACCCCTCTCTCTCTTGTCTTACTGCTGTCACCATGTCATAGAACTCCAGTAGGTTCGTGACACAGGATTTCCCGTCCCTGAAACCATGTTGGCTGCTGTTGATGAGAACATTCCTTTCTAGGTGTTCCACCATTCTTCTCCTGATAATCTTCTCCATGACTTTGCATACTATACATGTCAGTGACACTGGTCTGTAGTTTAGTGCTTCATGTCTATCTCCTTTTTTTAAAGATTGGGACTACATTTGCTGTCTTCCATGCCTCAGGCAATCTCCCTGTTTCGATAGATGCATTGAATATTGTTGTTAGGGGTACACATAGTGCCTCTGCTCCCTCTCTCAGGACCCATGGGGAGATGTTATCTGACCCCATTGCCTTTGAGGTATCTAACTCACTCAGAAGCCTCTTCACTTCTTCCTCGGTTGTGTGTACTGTGTCCAGCACTTGGTGGTGTGCCCCACCTCTCCGTCTTTCTGGAGCCCCTTCTGTCTCCTCTGTGAACACTTCTTTGAATCTCTTGAGTTCCTCACATACTTCACGGTCATTTCTTGTTGTATCTCCTCCTTCCTTTCTTAGCCTGATTACCTGGTCCTTGACTGTTGTTTTCCTCCTGATGTGGCTGTATAACAGCTTCAGGTCAGATTTGGCTTTCGCTGCTATGTCGTTTTCATATTGTCGTTGGGTCTCCCTTCTCATCTGTGCATATTCATTTCTGGCTCTACGACTGCTCTCCTTATTCTCCTGGGTCCTTTGCCTTCTATATTTCTTCCATTCCCTAGCACACTTGGTTTTTGCCTCCCTGCACCTTTGGGTGAACCATGGGCTCATCCTGGCTTTTTCATTATTCTTGTTACCCTTGGGTACAAACATCTCCTCAGCCTCCTTGCACACTGTTGCTACATATTCCATCATCTCATTAACTGGCTTCCCTGCCAGTTTTCTGTCCCACTGAACTGCGTTCAGGAAGTTCCTCATTCCCGTGTAGTCCCCTTTCCTGTAGTTTGGCTTTATTCGCCCTGGCCTTCCTGCCTCCCCCTCCACTTGTAGCTCTACTGTGTGTGTGTGTACTCACCTAGTAGTGTGTGTGTGTGTGTGTGTGTGTGTGTGTGTGTGTGTGTGTGTGTGTGTGTGTGTGTGTGTGTGTGTGTGTGTGTGTGTGTGTGTGTGTGTGCGCGTGCGTCCAGCTGTTTGCTATGTGTCTGGCTGTCTGTTCTTTCCTATTTGTCAGCCTGTGTGTATCTGTGTGTCTTGGCCTATCTGCTCTCGCTCTCTCTCTCTCTCTCTCTCTCTCTCTCTCTCTCTCTCTCTCTCTCTCTCTCTCTCTCTCTCTCTCTCTCTCTTTCTCTTTCTCCCTCAAGAAGAGTAATAATAATATTTAATTACGCTGACTACATATATGTGAAGTTTTGCTGAAATTTAAGTAATCAATGTAAAGGGATAGGGAATGTGGAAGGGGAGAAGGAGGGGTGAGATGGAACACGTTAATGGGTGAATATGGGAGGGAAGGAGGGATGAGATGGAACAAGGGAATAGGAGAATGTAAGGAAGATGAAGGATGGAACGAAGAAGGAAGGGGGGAACGGTACATGGAACAAGAGGGAGCGAGGGAACAATCTGTACAATGTACAAATGTTTGCAGATGATGCAATTTTTTTAAACTGAAAATAAAAGCAAATTATTCCCAGCATTATTCTCAGTAATACTTGGTAATCATAGGGAAGCGGTAAACCCGTAGGGCTTGTATAGATCATGGAATAATGGAAGATAATTTGGTTACATAATAACATCGGGTAGCTCCAATTCACTGAATCAAGAACCACCATAGATGAACTGAGGCGGTAACGATCCACAACGATTTTAGGAAGTACTTCTTTAGCAGCAGGATGCTTACTAAGTTTCAAGGCTAGGTATGAAAATACCCACGAGGTAGCAGACTAGTGGCACAGGTCGTATGTGGTTATGAGGCTGTGACTAAACCCCCGGAACCACAACTAGGTGAGCACATACACACACACACACACACACACACACACACACCTGCAACACCCGTTAAGTAAGCATACACAGGAAGTTTACCTCACAAATCAATTTAAGTTCTGAAAAAACTCTTTTCTACGTGTACATATATCTACATCTACGTGTATCTATATGTACGTGTATCTATCTCTACATGTGTCTATATGCCCTTGTTTTTCTTTATAAACCTTAGTGTCTCTTCATAAACGTGTCAGTCAGTGGTATATATACTTGTGCAGGATGTATACTAGTATACAAGCTTTGTAAACCCACAGCCGTTAAACTGTTGACTGATGGTATTTGTAATCCGCTGAAACGTGTGAGTTATCACGAAATCTAAAGTGGAATCATTGTGGTTCCCAGGGCCGAGTGCAGGACTGTCTTTAAACCTCTCCAGATGTGAAGCAGTATCCTTGAAACCAACGGATCACTGACCAAATCATGATGGCTTTGGCAAGAACACCAGCCGTTGGTCTAATCTAAATGACAGTGTTCTGCTTGGTGCTCCTCTCAGATCCAACAACAGTGGCCCAAGTCCAAATAAAAAATCTCGGACTACGATGGATGGCTCGATTGGAGACACTGATATAGATGATAACTCCTGCCTCACCAGATACCTGACCCTCTCTAAAGACACTTCATTTCTTTTGATGTTTCCCAGCCGTAGATATTCCCAAAGTAATGCAACACCCTTATACAATCCATGTTAGAAAATACCTCAAATATTTTCCCTAGATGAAAAAAATGGATGCAAGCCTCGCTATCATCATGACTAGATAGACTGGGAATATATACAACATTCCAGCCTTCTTATCTTCCTCTGTGGCATCAAATGATCTAGCAAAACAAATTCTGCTGACCAAGATTATGTTAGGTACAACTCATCAGGAAACAGGACAAGTGTTTCCTGGCGCGGGTCTTAGTTATATGACGACCCACCACTGGAGTTTTCGGCCATCTGACCGAGGCCTTCCACTAGCTTACCGGTTCACCTTTAAAAATTAAGGTTATAATTATAACTTGTTAGACCAACTGAGTGATTTAAGGAAAAGAACACGACCTCAATTTCACTAGTGCCACTACTGACTGGGAGATTCTCACAGCTTCAGCACCAGAATCAGCTGTGATGCAAATAACCCAGCTGGAATATCAGCTGGACTACAAATAACCCAGCTGGAACATCAGCTGGACTACAAATAACCCAGCTGGAACATCAGCTGGACTACAAATAACCCAGCTGGAACATCAGCTGGACTACAAATAACCCAGCTGGAACATCAGCTGGACTACAAATAACCCAGCTGGAACATCAGCTGGACTACAAATAACCCAGCTGGAACATCAGCTGGACTACAAATAACCCAGCTGGAACATCACCTGGACTACAAATAACCCAGCTGGAACATCAGCTGGACTACAAATAACCCAGCTGGAACATCACCTGGACTACAAATAACCCAGCTGGAACATCAGCTGGACTACAAATAACCCAGCTGGAACATCAGCTGGACTACAAATAACCCAGCTGGAACATCAGCTGGACTACAAATAACCCAGCTGGAACATCCCCATTTCGGAACACTGGTATAAAGACATGATCGTGGCTGCAACGTTTATCTCGGAGATAGCTCGTCTCACACCAGAGGGGGGCCCAACCTTCTCCAGATTTCCTCTTAACAGTTTCTATTTCGGCAATGGGCACACATCTCGACTCCCGAATTGCAGTGGTTCTCCACCTTCCTTTCCTTACTCACACTGAAAACTACCGTTTGTACAGCAAAAATAGAAGATGACCAATATACGGTAACTTTCAAGTCAAATTTTCTGTTATGAAGTCTGGGAAAGGAGGGAAGGAGTAGTCTGCCTTGACAGTGGTTGTCCATTGCTACGACCATTACTACTGAGTCTACCCTTCACTCCTCTTTCTCTCTTGTGCCAATAAACTACTCTCCCTGCTTTCTACTACTACTACTACTACTATTACTTCTTCCACTACCAGCGTTACCACTATCACTACTTCTTATTCTTCCTCTCTTGGTCCCGTCCCTGTCCTCCTCGCCTATAAACACTGGCTCCCTCGCTTTTGTGTGTTAGTGTGACTTTGTAAATGGTCCAAGCCGGACCGAAACGTCGTCGTAAGCTTCTCTTTCTATGTTCGGGTTGTGAATAAATTCAACAGTTGACAGAGTAAGTGTCCCGACCCCTTCCATGCGTAAACTATGATGATAAACATTCCAATCGCTTTCTTGATTTCTCACATTATCCTTGATAATGTGAAAAATCACGAAAGCACTTGGAATTTCACAATTTATTCACATTGGTTGTTTCATATATATATATATATATATATATATATATATATATATATATATATATATATATATATATATATATATATATATATATATATATATATATATATATATAAATATACATCAAACTGCGGCCAGCCGGGATTAGATCCTGCGACACATACTCCCGCCTCAAGAGACAGAACAATGTTCATATTGCCTTAATCATTTAACCAGCGATCCTTCAAATATCACGCACCCAGCAGAGCTAGGTGTTGTTCATGATCCGAGGACACTTGTGGTAGTGGTAATCTCAAGGATAATTTCAACCACCTCCCGTTTGAATACCAGCCTCTACAAACAGTTTATATACTATTGAAACCACGAACAAAGGTCTGTCTCTTGAGGCGGGAGAATGTGTCGCAGGATCTAATCTCATCTGGACGCAGTTTTTGTAAATGATTCAATTCCACTTGTTTCGTGGTTTAAATACTAAAATCTTATCACTGATATAATTACCTACATCCAGTACAATACCGGTACTGGATGCTGGCAACAGTGACACCCTAACTGGCAGTGCCAAGACCAAAAGACTGTTGAATTCTGAGTAAGAAAGAATCATTGCAATAACAACATCGTGATTTATTACTGCTGAATTGTTATTTAAGTCCTCCCCCAGGATGCGGCCCTCAACTGTCTACTAAATCCAAAGTGTTTATTTGCTTTTAGGAAACAGGGGGCAGATGGTGTTGGGGAAGACTTGCCAATACGTTCCGCCCTGCCCAGGATTCAACCTGGGTTCTGCTGGGCAAGTCGAAGGTTCTACAATTCCAGATTGGATAGAAAACCATCCCCGAGCTCTAATCTATCCTTCCCTTTTATTGAATAAATTACGTTGGTTCTCTATCCCAGAAGGTAATTCTCACACCACGATCGATGGGCGTTCAGATCTGAACGTTGTGGGTTTTTTTTATCTCGTTTACCCATTGCCAGACGTCTCAAGGTCTTTTATTTATCTGTACTTAAATATATGTTTTTACTTAAAATATAGAAAATAGAACAAAAAAATAAGAAACGTTAGGAAACAGATGTTGGGTACTATGGTGAAAAACTGAGGCAATAAATCGACGATTGTTTGTGCCCAGGGATGGGTATTGGGCATGGAGAAAGAAAGAGGGAGAATAAGACAATAATAATAATAATAATAATAATAATAATAATAATAATAATAATAATAATAATAATAATAATAATAATATTATTATTATTATTATTATTATTATTATTATTTTTATATATAATCTCTATTTCTACAAGCACATGTACAAGGTATATAGACCTAAATGACATCAATAATATATTACTATAAAGAAAACAGCTTGTTATGCAGAGCATTTCGGGAAAATTAGGTCAAGTTTGTCCCCAGGATGCAACTCACAAGAGTCGACTAACACCCAGGTACGTATTTTGCTGCTAGGTGAAAAGGGACAGCAGGTGTCTTAAGGAAACACGTCTTAATGTTTCCAGTCGTACAGGGTATCGAACCACGGACCTCAGTATCTGGCCTCCCTTGGTATCCTCTGCTGTTCTTGTGGTATCTTACATCCTTGGGGATCCTGTAGTATCCGTGCTCATGTCAAGAGTCTAACCTCTCAAATGAACGTTCGTACCGCCTGATCATGTTCTACCGTCAATGAGGCTGAGAGGCCCCTAGCTGATGCTTGGCTCACCTATCAGCTGATTCGTGTTTACACGAATCAGCTGACAGTGTCCTAACAAAGCCAGCCACTGTGTTTACTCGGGTGGTCGCCAGAAACCGTAATATTTTTAGGTTATGTGACGCTAGTGTGAGGTGAGGCCGGTGCCCCCATTCGCTGAGATGAGAGAACAGTACCCCGACCCTCTCATCAGATGTGTATTGAGGCGGTAATAAGAGGGAGAGTGAGAGTGAGTTTGGAGAATATGTTTTCCTCGTGTAACTTCAACTATACGACCACTTTCACTTTCAATTCATAGTCTCTGAACCTTATCAAAGACCTCGTCTCTTATCATTCCTTACTCATCATGACGCAAACTATCGACAACCTTGAAGATACACAAGATGGATGTTCCACCTTGATAGAACCTTACCATGAAATGCTAGTGTTTATCAATGGTGAATCAGACACCTGTACAACATCTGGGTATCTTCATTATGTCGACATTTCGCCATCCAGTGACCAACCAGATGCATCAAGACTACGAACACCTGCTCTTAGGCTGAGGGACTGACTACCTCATCGACAACCTCTTCAGTCTTCTGTATTGCGTTGATAAAGCGAAAGTCTACCCAGATGTTGCACTTAAACCTAACAGTGAGCTCAAGATGTCTGTGTTTTCCTCTACTCTTCAGTCCATAGATTCAGATCATCAATTTTATTGCCATTAGAATCAAGAGCCCCTCACCGGTATCAAGATTCCTCCCTCGAAGAGACACAGGAAAAACCTTAACTTCTTAAAGCTGTAAAAATAGTTTTCCTGGAAATACGTAGCACTGAAAGAGAAAATATTCCGGGTGAATAAATCTATTCTTAGATGCAGTAAAGATCTTTCTTAGTCTCGGAGAAGCTGTGAACGGCTCCGCCTTTTCATAAAATTTTCAGCTATCTCACTTCAGTCTCCAAAAAAGCAGAGTTCCCTTAAGAAACCGGGAAAAATCTCTCCCGTATTGGCTTTTCTTTGAGAGGGTCTGGAAGAGGACTTGTTCCTGGGATTTCAATGGATCGTCAGGCTTAAAGGACGTCTCTCCCCCTCCCCCCACCCCATGAGAGGCCTATTTTCTAAGTTGTTGATGAACCTTCACCCTGGAGAGCCAAGAAGACTCGACCAACATGATTTTTTCATGATCATCTCCGACTTCAGACGATCCAGCAACTCTCTTAGCTAGAGTCCTCAGCGGCTCTTTGTCAATCTCCGCACACACACACAGTGCTCTTTCCCTAGACTCTAGTGGCTCTTGTTTCTCTCAGTACCTCGGCAGTGGGCTCCTTGGCCTGTCTCTCTCTCTCTCTCTCTCTCTAAGTTCTGCTTCTAATTTTTCATTGGAATTTTGTTTGCCTTCTGAATATTTCCGCTGTATCAACAAACTTATATTTTTTACGATTTTACTGCGGCACACAATCTGCAGATATAAATCCTTTCTGGGGCCAAGTTTCTAGGCCTTTTGTGTATCCATATGCTCCTGCGCTACTATCCACAGGATGGCTACGAGGTCCACAATAAACTAGCCACTTCGACGATAAAATCTAATCAAAATCTTTTGTCGGCAGTTGGAGTGGAATGACTTTCATCTTCTCTTTGCAATGGAGAAAACTCACCATCTAGGTTCTCCTTTCTCCTCTTTCCTCGGATCTTATGATGCAGCATGCAACAGCAGAGGTCAGACGGATTCCAAAGGAGGTTCATGACTTCTGTAAGGCTGAAGGAGGTTTTGAGCTCAAGCTAGTCGTTATTTACTGATAACGAAGGAAAGGGTCCCACGCCTTCCGAAAAGTCCAAAAGGTTCTCTTGGGCTGTCTGGAGATGGGGGGCTCTTGACGTGCTCTGTGACGAGCTCAGTCTCCTGGGGGCATGAGAGTGCCGGGTCTCAAGTCGCGAAGGCTCCACTAAGCTCCTTACCGCAGAATGCTGGCGCTAGTGGCAAGTTTACTTTTTCTTTCCGACTTCACTCTTTGAAGCTTCATTCACTCAAGTCTTCTGGCTTCTTTCCTTCCACTTTCCCTTCATCTAACCTGCAGACAGTGTCAGTGTGAACTCTAAAGTCCTCTGCTATCTGTCTTTTCCGTGTACCTCCCTTCCTACCTCCCAATTCTCCCTATCTTCATCTTGCCTTTCAGCAGCCTCCTGCTTCCCTTACCAGTTTACTCCAATGAACAGAAATCATCCACGAGCTCAAATCACAACATAACAACATTTCTGATAACTCCAACGCTTTCTATCCTAGTCGAAACCGCAAGGTACCGACTAGGATACAAAGTTTATTAAACACAACACTACATGAAAGCGCACCACCTCTGTTTGCCGAAAAACAATTAACTTCGAAAACGAACGTATCAACAGCATTTAACGTCATATATGATGCAGTGGAGAGCGTATAAACACAGAGAAGCAGCTCAGTGTAACACAGGACGTCAACAAGGTTGATGGTTCAATTATTATTATTATTATTACTGTGTTTATCTTTGCACTCGCCTCCAAGGTGGTGGTGCCTTGATGACAGTGATTGGAAGGAGGGATCTTGATCTAGGGAACTGGGCTTGTCCTCTTCCCCATTCCTTGGATCGAACCTCATTGTCTACCTGTCCCATGACCCCCTTACTGTCTCGGCACTTTTTCGTCATTAAGATAAATAATTCGTGTCGATATTTTATACCATTTATCCCCAAGGTAACTACTGTTTACACCTATTAAAAAAAATTAAAGACTCTGAATTTATACACAAAATAATGCCACTCATATTCTTACATACTAATGAAATGTCTGGAGTCGAGACCTTTCTTTTACGCATCCCGTCCCGTGGAGCTGCTGGGACGGGATGCGTAGGGATGAGCTGGGAAGTGGCGTGGCGGACAGGACACTTCCTATACTAATCAATCCCGTCCCGTGGCGCCGGGACAGGATGAGCAGAGAAGTGTCAAGGCGTACAGACACGTCTCAACTTTGTACTAATCATGGTCTTGTCAACTTGTGGAAGAGAATGGCTAGTAGCTGACAGACTCGTAGATAATGACTAGCAGCTGACAGACTTTCAGAGACTGACGAGAAGATGACAGACTAGAAATTAAAACAATAAAACAGGTATTAAATAGACGATTTTTTTACCATTTCTCAAAAAAAAAACTGCCTTAATTAACGTTCAAGTAAACCTCCACTGGAAATAAAGACGAGTGGGATCCCACTCAACATCTGTCCCCCTTTCAACACCTGTTCCCTCTCATCACCCGTAAACTCTCAACACCTGAAACTGGACAAATCCATCCATCATCTAGTTTCTTTATGGCAATTTTCAACTCTGGCAACTCACACTAATTTACATAATTGGACGACACTCACGACCTAATGAGGAAAGCGACCTACACCGCCACACGAATAGCAGACTAAACTCCCCCCCCCCATGACCCAAGCTGACAACACTGGATAAATGACAACACTAGCTTCCAGCACTGGCTAAATGACAACAGTAGGTTCCAACACTGGCTAAAATGACAACAGTAGCTTCCAGCACTGGCTAAATGGCAACAGTAGGTTCCAGCACTGGCTAAATAACAACAGTACCTTCCAGCACTGGCTAAAATGACAAGAGTAGGTTCCAATACTGGCTAAATGACAACACTAGGTTCCAGCACTGACTAAATGACAACAGTAGGTTCCATGAGTGACTAAATGACAACAGTCTTTCAGCAATGGCTAAATGACAACACTAGGATCCAGCAGTGACTAAATGACAACAGTAGGTTCCAGCAGTGACTAAATGACAACAGTAGCTTCCAGCACTGGCTAAATGGCAACAGTAGGTTCCAGCACTGACTAAATAACAACAGTAGCGTTCAGCACTGGCTAAATGACAACAGTAGGTTCCAACACTGGCTAAAATGACAACAGTAGCTTCCAGCACTGGCTAAATGGCAACAGTAGGTTCCAGCACTGACTAAATGACAACAGTAGGTTCCAGCAGTGACTAAATGACAACAGGCTTTCAGAAATGGCTAATGACAACACTAGGTTCCAGCACTGACTAAATAACAACAGTAGCGTTCAGCACTGGCTAAATGACAACAGTAGGTTCTAACACTGGCTAAAATGAGAACAGTAACTTCCAGCGCTGGCTAAATGACAACAGTACCTTCCAGCACTGGCTAAAATGACAAGAGTAGGTTCCAATACTGGCTAAATGACAACACTAGGTTCCAGCACTGACTAAATAACAACAGTAGCGTTCAGCACTGGCTAAATGACAACAGTAGGTTCCAACACTGGCTAAAATGAGAACAGTAGCTTCCAGCACTGACTAAATGACAACAGTAGGTTCCAGCATTGGCTAAATGACAACAGTAGGTTCCAACACTGGCTAAATGACAACAGTAGGTTCCAACACTGGCTAAATGACAACAGTAGGTTCCAGCACTGGCTAAATGACAACAGTAGGTTCCAGCACTGGCTAAATGACAACAGTAGGTTCCAGCACTGGCTAAATGACAACAGTAGGTTCCAGCACTGGCTAAAATGACAACAGTAGGTTCCAGCACTGGCTAAAATGACAACAGTAGGTTCCAGCACTGGCTAAATGACAACAGTAGGTTCCAGCACTCGCTAAAATGACAACAGTAGGTTCCAGCACTGGCTAAAATGACAACAGTAGGTTCCAGCACTGGCTATATGACAACAGTAGGTTCCAGCACTAAAAAAAAATAACAATAACTTCCAACACTAAAATAACAGTAACTTCCAACAGTAATATAACTACAGTAACTTCCTACACTAAGAAATATAACAGCGACATTTTCTAGAAAACAGCAAGTTGTGTTTCGTGTTTTCAACGCGTATCGAAAAAAAAACAAACAAACGTAAAGATCCTCTCTTTGCCGATTTTCGAGAATCTGGTTTCCTCAAAATTCTACTGTTTCCCCGTGTGGCTCACTTGAAAAAAATCACCGAGTTTGCACGTATGTGTATAAATAACAGGAAGCCATACTTGTAATCTTGTTTTTTCTTCTGAAATCTGGATAATTTGCTTCTGAGAAGCGAAAATTAACATGGGAAGGAGAGGGATGGAGGGAGGGAGGGAGAGAGAGAAGGAGAGAGGGTAAGAGAGGGAGAGAGAGAGAGAGAGAGAGAGAGAGAGAGAGAGAGAGAGAGAGAGAGAGAGAGAGAGAGAGAGAGAGAGAGAGAGTGAGAGAGAGAGAGAGAGACAGACAGAGACAGAGATGGTCAACATAATTCAATACCATCTATCTCTCTTTTTCCCTCGACAGTCACTTACGTTCACTAGGAAGCTCCATAGATATCAATCCGCAAGGAAGAGGTGCCCGTACGTACGTAAGGGTACCCACCATTCCTAGGGAATGGTGGGTACGTAGGCTTGATCCAAAGGAAAGAAGAATGGCTCAAATAAGACAAAGACCCCAATTAAAATAGTCACGTGACTTTAGTTTATGGTAGGTAATTTACACATATGCTACTATGATGCAATAAGATCACAGTCAATAGGAGATATTACAGTATGTAAATTTGCAAGTGACAAAAATAGTGAAATTCCAAGCGATTTCGTGATTTTTCACGTTCCTTGATAATGTGAGAAATCACGAAAGCGCTTGGAATCTCACTGTTTTTTCAATGTGGTTATTTTGCTATATACGATAATTGTACTTATGTGTACTTGTACCTAAATAAACTGACGGACTGACTGACGAACCAACACGGAAACGTAACTGCACAAGCAAGCAAGGTGGTAACTTGAACTTAGGGATCATCCTCCCTCAGACGTCCCCTTGAACCATCCCACACGCACACATCCTTCATCCCCCTCTATACTCCATCCCCCCACCTTCCATTCCCCTACCCTCATTCCCCACCACCCGCACACCAATACACACATCAATACACATTCATATTCTCCTATCATAACACAGTCCCCTCCCCCAGCACTTGAGATTTGATTACCTGACAGAAGTAAAACTGAAGCTGGAGGGAGAGAAAAAGCAACAAATGCCACAGAAGAGGAGACTCAGTGAAGATGAGCTGAGGGGAAATACAGTAGAGAAGATGCAATGAATCTTCCTGAAGCTGGGAGAGCAGAGGAATATACAGTGAGGAAGATTTAGATTTTTTGCCACCGATGTGTCTAGCTTACTGTGCACACCATATGAATCATGTGGACGGCAGCGCAAGAGCAAATGGATACACAAAGAGTAGTGAGGAAGAGAAAGGGAATCTACATAAACATGGGAGAGCTGAGGAAAGTACTGTGGAGACGGTAGAGGAAACCGTGTTAGACAAGAGAAGAAGTGACCAAGTTTCCCAGTGTGCTATAGTGGGAGGTAGAAGAAGGAACTACGTGAAGATGGAAGTGTTTTTTTGCGTATTCTGCAGAGGGAAGAAGTAACTACGTGAAGTGGGAGAGTTTTTAGTGTATTCTGCAGTGGGAAGAAGTAACTACGTGAAGATGGAAATGTTTTTGCGTATTCTACAGTGGGAAGAAGAATAGGTTGAAATAACAGTGAATGAAATGAGGAAAAGACGGACTGAGAAGCTCGGGGAAACGAAAACCAGGTCACCCAGCAGATTAGATTTTTGCCACCGGAGTGGCTAGTTTATTGTGCGCCTCACGTCCATCCTGTGGAGGGTAGCGCTAGAGCACATGGATACACAATAGGCCTAGGAACCAGGCCTCAAAAGGGGATTAACAGAAGTACAAATGTCAGGAAGAAATGCAAAAAGAATAACAAGGAAAATTAGAACAAGAGAGAGAGAGAGAGAGAGAGAGAGAGAGAGAGAGAGAGAGAGAGAGAGAGAGAGAGAGAGAGAGAGAGAGAGAGAGAGAGAGAGAGAGAGAGAACTCACGAAGGAGACAATGAGATTATATTTACGAGGAAGTGTTAAACCCGTCGGGGTCGTACAGCTCTTAGAGAATAATCAGCATAACTCTAATTCCTGAGATTATTGAGCAGTTCCCAAGAGTCAAGAAACTCCCCTCTAAGAGGAATCGAAGACTTAGAGACTAGGAACTTGTGCAACATTTGCGGTATCGTTATTAACGTTACGCCACCCAGTGGCTTCTTCAGTCCAGTGCAGAGAAACTATGGAAGATGAGGAAGAGTTTGGGGTAACCAGTCCCTCAGGCTGGACTGACAGACTTCTTACAGATAAACAAAAACGACTAGATACAAGGGAACATTTTTCTTAATTACAATAGAAGAGAAATTAAAGGTAGTTCGTCGTTTAAGAGGTTTCCACCTTAAGCTCACAACAGCAAAATCAGGGTTCAACCCTGGGCAGGTTTTCTAACACTTGTTGCCCGTGTTCATTCAGTAATATGTAGTTACATGGGTGTTAGAAAACTGCTAAGGCAGGATAACATTGCTATTATAATCAAGGAGGAAGCGCTAAACCCGGAGGATTATACAGCGCCTGGGGGGGGGATGTGGAAGGCATTCAGGCTTAATTCAGGGAACTGGAGCACAGATCCGATTCCCTAAATCAAGAGCCCCTCACCAACATCAAGGAACCTTCCTTGAGGGGGGGGCAGGATAACAGGAATTATCCTGTAAATAATCTAAGGTTGGATAACAGCTCTTGACCTGTATATTCAACTCTAAAAATAATTGAATGGAATTGAGTGAGAAAGTCAAAAGTAGTTGGCTACTGCAAATACAATTACGATAGATTTAGATCAACTTATAGACAGACCCAAGAGCTAAAGTTCAACATTAACAAATAACACGATAACTACAGTCAGTTATAATACGTAATTACAACGAGGTAATTAAACTGTAACGATCCCGTGAAAATATCGAACAAGGTCGACACACCACGACACACCATGTCACACCACGACACACCATGTCACACCACGACACACCATGTCACACCACGACAACCACGACACATCATGTCACACCACGACAACCATGATACACCACGAAACACCACGACAACCATGACACACCACGACAACCATGACACACCACGACAACCATGATACACCACGAAACACCACGACAACCATGACACACCACGACAACCATGACACACCACGACAACCATGACACACCACGACACACCATGTCACACCACGACAACCACGACACATCATGTCACACCACGACAACCACGATACACCACGACAAACCATGTCACACCATGACAACCACGACACATCATGTCACACCACGACAACCACGACACATCATGTCACACCACGACAACCACGATACACCACGACAAACCATGTCACACCACGACAACCACGACACATCATGTCACACCACGACACATCATGTCACACCACGACAACCATGATACACCACGACAACCACGATACACCACGACATACCATGTCAGACCACGACACACCATGTCACACCACGACAACCACGACACATCATGTCACACCACGACAACCATGATACACCACGACAACCACGATACACCACGACATACCATGTCACACCACGACACACCATGTCACACCACGACAACCACGACACATCATGTCACACCACGACAACCATGATACACCACGACAACCACGATACACCACGACATACCATGTCACACCACGACACACCATGTCACACCACGACAACCACGACACATCATGTCACACCACGACAACCATGATACACCACGACAACCACGATACACCACGACATACCATGTCACACCACGACACACAATGTCACACCACGACAACCACGACACATCATGTCACACCACGACAACCATGATACACCACGACAACCACGATACACCACGACATACCATGTCACACCACGACACACCATGTCACACCACGACAACCACGACACACCATGTCACACCAAGACAATCATGATACACCACGACAACCACGACACACCATGTCACACCACGACATACCATGTCACACCACGACACACTATGTCACACCACGACAACCCCGACACACCACGACAACCATGATACACCACGAAACACCACGACAACCATGACACACCACGACAACCATGACACACCACGACAACCATGACACACCACGACAACCATGATACACCACGAAACACCACGACAACCATGACACACCACGACAACCATGACACACCACGACAAACATGATACACCACGACAACCATGATACACCACGACAACCATGACACACCACGACAACCATGACACACCACGACAACCATGACACACCACGACAAATATGATACACCACGACAACCACGATACACCACGACAACCACGACACACCACGACAACCATGATACACCACGACAACCATGACACACCACGACAATCATGACACACCACGACAACCATGACACACCACGACAACCATGATACACCACGACAACCATGATACACCACGACACACAACGACAACCATGATACACCACGACAACCATGATACACCACGACAACCATGACACACCGCCAAAACCATGATACACCAAGACAACCATGATACACCACGACAACCATGATACACCACGACAACCACGACAGCCATGATACACCACGACAATCACGACACACCACGTCAACCATGATACACCACGACAACCATGACACACCACCACAACCATGATACACCTGGAGTTTACCTGGAGTTTACCTGGAGAGAGTTCCGGGGGTCAACGCCCCCGCGGCCCGGTCTGAGACCAGGCCTCCTGGTGGATCAGAGCCTGATCAACCAGGCTGTTGCTGCTGGCTGCACGCAAACCAACATACGAGCCACAGCCCGGCTGATCCGGAACTGACTTTAGGTGCTTGTCCAGTGCCAGCTTGAAGACTGCCAGGGGTCTGTTGGTAATCCCCCTTATGTGTGCTGGGAGGCAGTTGAACAGTCTCGGGCCCCTGACACTTATTGTATGGTCTCTTAACGTGCTAGTGACACCCCTGCTTTTCATTGGGGGGATGGTGCATCGTCTGCCAAGTCTTTTGCTTTCGTAGTGGGTGATTTTCGTGTGCAAGTTCGGTACTAGTCCCTCTAGGATTTTCCAGGTGTATATAATCATGTATCTCTCCCTCCTGCGTTCCAGGGAATACAGGTTTAGGAACCTCAAGCGCTCCCAATAATTGAGGTGTTTTATCTCCGTTATGCGCGCCGTGAAAGTTCTCTGTACATTTTCTAGGTCGGCAATTTCACCTGCCTTGAAAGGTGCTGTTAGTGTGCAGCAATATTCCAGCCTAGATAGAACAAGTGACCTGAAGAGTGTCATCATGGGCTTGGCCTCCCTAGTTTTGAAGGTTCTCATTATCCATCCTGTCATTTTTCTAGCAGATGCGATTGATACAATGTTATGGTCCTTGAAGGTGAGATCCTCCGACATGATCACTCCCAGGTCTTTGACGTTGGTGTTTCGCTCTATTTTGTGGCCAGAATTTGTTTTGTACTCTGATGAAGATTTAATTTCCTCATGTTTACCATATCTGAGTAATTGAAATTTCTCATCGTTGAACTTCATATTGTTTTCTGCAGCCCACTGAAAGATTTGGTTGATGTCTGCCTGGAGCTTTGCAGTGTCTGCAATGGAAGACACTGTCATGCAGATTCGGGTGTCATCTGCAAAGGAAGACACGGTGCTGTGGCTGACATCCTTGTCTATGTCGGATATAAGGATGAGGAACAAGATGGGAGCGAGTACTGTGCCTTGTGGAACAGAGCTTTTCACCGTAGCTGCCTCGGACTTTACTCTGTTGACGACTACTCTCTGTGTTCTGTTAGTGAGGAAATTATAGATCCATCGACCGACTTTTCCTGTTATTCCTTTAGCACGCATTTTGTGCGCTATTACGCCATGGTCACACTTGTCGAAGGCTTTTGCAAAGTCTGTATATATTACATCTGCATTCTTTTTGTCTTCTAGTGCATTTAGGACCTTGTCGTAGTGGTCCAATAGTTGAGACAGACAGGAGCGACCTGTTCTAAACCCATGTTGCCCTGGGTTGTGTAACTGATGGGTTTCTAGATGCGTGGTGATCTTGCTTCTTAGGACCCTTTCAAAGATTTTTATGATATGGGATGTTAGTGCTATTGGTCTG
This sequence comes from Cherax quadricarinatus, assembly GCF_038502225.1. Classification (NCBI taxonomy): domain Eukaryota; kingdom Metazoa; phylum Arthropoda; class Malacostraca; order Decapoda; family Parastacidae; genus Cherax; species Cherax quadricarinatus. Next base: position 12,814,014 of record NC_091374.1, read on the forward strand.
TAGTTCTTTGCTGTTGCTTTACTGCCCCCTTTGTGGAGTGGGGCTATGTCTGTTGTTTTTAGTAACTGTGGGACGACCCCCGTGTCCATGCTCCCTCTCCATAGGATGGAAAAGGCTCGTGATAGGGGCTTCTTGCAGTTCTTGATGAACACAGAGTTCCATGAGTCTGGCCCTGGGGCAGAGTGCATGGGCATGTCATTTATCGCCTGTTCGAAGTCATTTGGCGTCAGGATAACATCGGATAGGCTTGTGTTAATCAAATTTTGTGGCTCTCTCATAAAAAATTCATTTTGATCTTCGACTCTCAGTCTGGTTAGCGGCTTGCTAAAAACTGAGTCATATTGGGACTTGAGTAGCTCACTCATTTCCTTGTTGTCATCTGTGTAGGACCCATCTTGTTTAAGTAGGGGCCCAATACTGGACGTTGTTCTCGATTTTGATTTGGCATAGGAGAAGAAATACTTTGGGTTTCTTTCGATTTCATTTATGGCTTTTAGTTCTTCCCGCGATTCCTGACTCCTAAAGGATTCTTTTAGCTTAAGTTCGATGCTTGCTATTTCTCTGACCAGTGTCTCCCTACGCATTTCAGATATATTGACCTCTTTTAGCCGCTCTGTTATTCTTTTCCGTCGCCTGTAAAGGGAGCGCCTGTCTCTTTCTGTTTTACATCTACTCCTCCTTTTTCTTAGAGGAATAAGCCTTGTGCATACATCGAGTGCTACCGAGTTAATCTGTTCTAGGCATAAGTTGGGGTCTGTGTTGCTTAGTATATCTTCCCAGCTTATATCGGTTAGGACTTGGTTTACTTGGTCCCACTTTATGTTTTTGTTATTGAAGTTGAATTTGGTGAATGCTCCCTCGTGACTAATCTCATTATGTCGGTCTGGGGCTCCGCGCATACATGACTGAACCTCAATTATGTTGTGATCTGAGTATATTGTTTTTGATATGGTGATATTTCTTATCAGATCATCATTGTTAGTGAAGATGAGGTCTAGTGTATTCTCCAGTCTAGTAGGCTCTATTATTTGCTGGTTTAAATTGAATTTTGTGCAGAGATTTAAAAGCTCGCGTGAGTGTGAGTTTTCATCAGAGCTGCCTCCTGGTGTTATTACTGCAACAATATTATTTGCTATATTCCTCCATTTTAGGTGCCTTAAGTTGAAATCCCCCAGGAGCAAGATGTTGGGTGCAGGAGCTGGAAGGTTTTCCAGACAGTGGTCAATTTTTAACAGCTGTTCCTGGAATTGCTGGGATGTTGCATCCGGAGGCTTGTAGACTATCACAATGACTAGGTTTTGGTTCTCGACCTTTACTGCTAAAACTTCCACTACATCATTTGAGGCATTTAGCAGTTCTGTGCAAACAAGTGACTCTGCAATGTACAGGCCAACCCCCCCCTTTTGCCTGTTCACTCTGTCACATCTGTATAGGTTGTAACCTGGGATCCATATTTCGTTGTCTAAGTGATCCTTTATGTGGGTCTCAGTGAAAGCCGCGAACATTGCCTTTGCCTCTGCAAGCAGTCCACGGATGAAAGGTATTTTGTTGTTTGTTGCTGGCTTTAGACCCTGTATATTTGCAAAGAAGAATGTTATCGGACTGGTGGTATTGTTGGTACTGGGGGGGGATTTTTTTTCCGGCATTAGTATCTGTATCTGTTGGTTTGGAGTGGAGGCCATCGACTGTGGTTCCACTCCAGGAATGACTGGATTTGGTGTACGATTTCTGCCATTTCCTGCCAGTTTTTTTTCCTTCCTGGCACTAAAAAACCTCTCCCTCTTGAGTGGCTGTGGCTACCCAGGTTTTCCCATGGCCTGGATGTTTTGTATCTTTTTGTCCCCTTTAGATGGTATGCCTGGCAATTTAAGTTATAGCACAGTCTTTCCTGTACTGAAGAGGTACACAGTTCAGGGTGAAAAAGCTTACAGGAAGGGAGTTTGCATTTTCCTGTTGTCATATGGGCATGGCATTTCCTAGGGTGGTCATAGTTGCACGTCCCATCTGTTTTTCCAGATTTCCCATGCCAGCAGATACCGAGTGCATAGTATGTGCACAGGCTTGGTTTCCGTTTGCCTTGGGTTTCTGTGACTGTATTCCCTGTTGGTGCATGTTTCCCTGTCTTACTTCTATCCTCCCTAGCACCAACAATGGAGCTCCCACCATTTGTTTTTGGTAATATATCCTCACTATTGCTAGTGGAGTCCTCTTGTTTGCTATTTCCTGCGGTATTTCTAGTTTGCAATATTGGTTTTATCTTATCTTTGACTACACTTGTTTCCCTACTATGGCTCCTGTCCCCTATGCGGTCATTCATATGTATTCCTTCCTGCATATAGTTCCCGACTACCTGGACAAAATCTCCAGCTTCACCATTACTGTCTCCCAGGACAGCATCTCCAGCTTCCCCATTACTGTCTCCCAGGACAGCATCTCCAGCTTCACCATTACTGTCTCCCAGGACAGCACCTCCAGCTTCACCATTACTGTCTCCCAGGACAGCACCTCCAGCTTCCCCATTACTGTCTCCCAGGACAGCACTATCAGCCCCCCATTTACTGACTACCAGGACATCATCTCCAGCCTTACAGTTTCTGACTACATGGCCAGTATCAAGGGCAGTACCATTCAGCCCGGACTTTTTATGTTCCCATCTGTTGTAGAAAGCTTCCAGGTTTTCTATGAAAGCAGCTTTGATGTTGACCTCTTTTAATACCCTTGTGATTTTAGTCCACAGATTTATCTCATTTGGGCATACCCAAAAACACTTCCCTGTTTTAATACTGCTTGTAGCTAGTTCTTGGATATCTGCACAAGGGGCGTGACACCAATTTCCACAGAAATGACAATTTATGCATGTGGAAGCCCGTTTGTTTGACTGACCACAGACTACACACAGCTTCATAATGATTTGAATGGTTTATTTACTGCAATTCTACTAGCAACCTCTTGAATATTCTATTAATAACCTGCTAGGTGGTGCACAACGAAACCGTTTGAAACCAGTCCAGGGTTCGGACCAGTCAAGGGTTCGGACCAGTCAAGGGTTCGGACCAGTCTATCTGATCTGATCAGTGGGTCACTTATTTAAACCATACTGGTCGGTGATTTGAGCTAACACATGAAGGATCTACTGGAAATTATCTACCCGAGTAATATGTGATTTGATTGATACAAAAGTATAACTTGCGTGTTGAAGAGCCGGTGACTGCTGGCACTCCTACAATGACGAACCATGATACACCACGACAACCATGATACACCACGACAACCATGACACACCACGACAACCATGATACACCACGACAACCATGATACACCACGACACACAACGACAACCATGATACACCACGACAACCATGACACACCGCCACAACCATGATACACCAAGACAACCATGATACACCACGACAACCTTGATACACCACTACACACAACGACAACCATGATACACCACGACAACCATGATACACCACGATAACCATGACACACCGCCACAACCATGATACACCAAGACAACCATGATAGACCACGACAACGATGATACACCACGAGAACCACGACAACCATGATACACCACGGCAATCACGACACACCACGACAACCATGATACACCACGACAACCATGATACACCACGACAACCATGACACACCACCACAACCATGATACACCACGACAACCATGATACACCAACACAACTATGATACACCACGACAACCATGACACACCACGACAACCATGATACACCACGACAACCATGATACACCACGACACACAACGACAACCATGATACACCACGACAACCACGACAACCATGATACACCACGATAATCACGACATACCACGGCAACCATGATACACCACGACAACCACGACACACCACGACAACCAGGATACACCACGACAACCACGACACACCACGACAACCATGATACACCACGACAACCACGACACACCACGACAACCATGATCAACCACGACAACCATGATACACCACGACAACCATGATACACCACGACAACCATGATACACCACGACAACCACGACAACCATGATACACCACGACAACCATGATACACCACGACAACCATGATACACCACGACAACCACGACAACCATGATACACCACGACAACCATGACACACCACGACAACCATGATACACCACGACAACCATGATACACCACGACAACCATGATACACCACGACAACCATGATACACCACGACAACCATGATACACCACGACAACCATGATACACCACGACAACCATGATACACCACGACAACCATGATACACCACGACAACCATGATACAACACGACAACCACGACAACCATGATACACCACGACAACCATGATACACCACGACAACCATGATACACCACGACAACCATGATACACCACGACACACCACGACAACCATGATACACCACGACAACCACGACACACCACGACAACCATGATACACCACGACAACCATGATACACCACGACAACCACGACAGCCATGATACACCACGACAACCATGATACACCACGACAACCATGATACACCACGACAACCACGACAACCATGATACACCACGACAACCATGATACACCACGACAACCATGATACACCACGACAACCACGACAACCATGATACACCACGACAACCACGACAACCATGATACACCACGACAACCATGATACACCACGACAACCACGACAACCATGATACACCACAACAACTACGACAACCATGATACACCACGACAACCACGACACACCACCACAACCACGACACACCACCACAACCACGACACGCCAAGAAGAAACGTGAGAGATGAAATATCAACTGAATGTCTTTTTTTAGCCAAGTTGCCAAGAATCGAGAGAAGTGCCTCCCAGAGTGCGTGTAAGTGGTCGAGAGTGCGTGGTAGTGGGTCGAGAGTGCATGTAAGTGGAACGAGAGTGCACGCAAGTGTGGAGTACTGGAGCATAAGTGAAGGACATGTACGCTTATTCCACTCATCCGGGTCCATTAGGAACTTCTTATCCGGTTCACTTCTGTAGACTTAAGTGAGTAGTTAAACGTAGCTATCTAAGTGGGTTGTGGTTCTGGAGGGGGAAGGGGGAGGGGAAGGGGGAGGGATTGTAGAGGATGATAGGAGAGGGTGACTGTGGTAGGGTGCAGGTGGGTGATGCTAACAGTGTTAAAATAATATTATTATTATTATTTTTATATTATTATTATTATTTAAAAAACAGAAGCCAAACTTGCATGTGTCTTATACTACTGAAGTAGTTTAAACTATAAGATTAGTGAGGGTGTAAAATTAACATGTGGCTGGTGCACAAGGTCAATTTCTGTAAACAAAAGGAAAAACTCACAGACGGAACGCGGATCAAAGGTGGAACTTTCGGTCAGGAAGCCGGTCAGTGTCTCCACTGGCCGAAATATATTTGATTCCATTTTTTAAGTACTTGGTGTACCTGGTGTTTGTACCAGTCGTAACTGCAACCAAAACATCAACTCGTCTCTACGAAACATTGATACAGTCATAACTACAAGCAAAACATCAATATAGTTATTTCTACAGGACATCAATAGTGTCATTTCTACAGGACATCAATATAGTCATTTCAACAGGACATCAATACAGTCGTTTCTACAGGACATCAATACAGTCATTTCTACAGGACATCAATACAGTCATTTCTACAGGACATCAATACAGTCATTTCTACAGGACATCAATACAGTCATTTCTACAGGACATCAATACAGTCATTTCTACAGGACATCAATACAGTCATTTCTATAGGACATCAATACAGTCATTTCTATAGGACATCAATACAGTCATTTCTCTGAGGAGGACAGTAAGGGGAGGGTGTATCGACCCTCCACCACGCCTTGTGCTGAATGATCCACATTAATGGAGGGTCAAGCCTTCTACACAAGAAGTAGTGGAGGGTACAACCCCGCACCACAAGGAGCAGTGGAGGGTACAGCCTCCACCACAAGCAGCAGTGGAGGGTACAGCCTCCACCACAAGCAGCAGTGGAGGGTACAACCCCGTACCACAAGCAGCAGTGGAGGGTACAGCCTCCACCACAAGCAGCAGTGGAGGGTACAACCCCGCACCACAAGCAGCAGTGGAGGGTACAGCCTCCACCACAAGCAGCAGTGGAGGATACAACCCTGCACCACAAGGAGCAGTGGAGGGTACAGCCTCCACCACAAGCAGCAGTGGAGGATACAACCCCGCACCACAAGCAGCAGTGGAGGGTACAGCCTCCACCACAAGCAGCAGTGGAGGGTACAACCCCGCACCACAAGCAGCAGTGGAGGGTACAGCCTCCACCACAAGCAGCAGTGGAGGATACAACCCCGCACCACAAGGAGCAGTGGAGGGTACAGCCTCCACCACAAGAAGTAGTGGAGGATACAACCCCGCACCACAAGCAGCAGTGGAGGGTACAGCCTCCACCACAAGCAGCAGTGGAGGGTACAGCCTCCACCACAAGCAGCAGTGGAGGGTACAACAAGCAGCAGTGGAGGGTACAGCCTCCACCACAAGCAGCAGTGGAGGGTACAGCCTCCACCACAAGCAGCAGTGGAGGGTACAACCCCGCACCACAAGCAGCAGTGGAGGGTACAGCCTCCACCACAAGCAGCAGTGGAGGGTACAGCCTCCACCACAAGCAGCAGTGGAGGGTACAGCCTCTACCACAAGCAGCAGTGGAGGATACAACCCCGCACCACAAGGAGCAGTGGAGGGTACAGCCTCCACCACAAGAAGTAGTGGAGGATACAACCCCGCACCACAAGCAGCAGTGGAGGGTACAGCCTCCACCACAAGCAGCAGTGGAGGGTACAGCCTCCACCACAAGCAGCAGTGGAGGGTACAGCCTCCACCACAAGCAGCAGTGGAGGATACAACCCCGCACCACAAGCAGCAGTGGAGGGTACAGCCTCCACCACAAGCAGCAGTGGAGGATACAACCCCGCACCACAAGCAGCAGTGGAGGGTACAGCCTCCACCACAAGCAGCAGTGGAGGGTACAGCCTCCACCACAAGCAGCAGTGGAGGGTACAACCCCGCACCACAAGCAGCAGTGGAGGGTACAGCCTCCACCACAAGCAGCAGTGGAGGGTACAGCCTCCACCACAAGCAGCAGTGGAGGGTACAGCCTCCACCACAAGGAGTAGTGGATGATTCAATCCCCACCACAAGAAGTAGTGGAGGGTGCAGCCTCCACCACAAGGAGTAGTGGAGGGTACAACCTCCACCACAAGGAGTATTGGAGGGTACAGCCTCCACCACAAGGAGTAGTGGATGATTCAACCCCCACCACAAGGAGTAGTGGAGGGTACAGCCTCCACCACAAGGTGTAGTGGAGGGTACAACCTCCACCACAAGAAGTATTGGAGGGTACAGCCACCACCACAAGGAGTAGTGGATGATTCAACCCCCACCACAAGGAGTAGTGGAGGGTACAGCCTCCACCAAAAGGAGTAGTATAGGGTACAACCTCCACCACAAGGAGCATTGGAGGGTACAGCCACCACCACAAGGAGTAGTGGATGATTCAACCCCCACCACAAGTAGGATTGGAGGGTACATCCACCACCACAAGGAGTAGTGGATGATTCAACCCCCACCACAAGAAGTAGTGGAGGGTACAGCCTCCACCACAAGAAGTAATGGAGGGTACAGCCTCCACCACAAGAAGTAGTGGAGGGTACAGCCTCCACCACAAGAAGCAGTGGAGGGTAAAACCTAAACCACAAGGAACAGTGGAGGGTACAGCCTCCACCACAAGGAGAGATGGAGATTCGAGCCTGCAGCAGTCCTTGTGTTGAACAACCCACACGAGTTTACAGCAACACGACGTTAAACAAGTGTATGGGAGAGATGCCAACAAAACAAGAGAATTCAGTACCCCTCAAATCAACACAGGATCCCTTAGAAAGAAGGCACGTAGTAGGAGCCGATGGAGACAGGGAGGATAAAAGGCCGAGAGGAAACGAGGGGATAGGGGTGAGGGAGAAGAAAGAGGGGAGAGGGGGAAACAGACTTCAATCTTTTGTCACATTCACGACGAACAAAAACAAAGAATGCGTCAGAAACAAAAAAAAATTCTCCACGTTCTTTAGTCTCTCTCCGAAGACAATAAAAACAGTGGCAAACCATCAAGCAACACAAGTAGCAGTACCACCGTAACACCTTGGTCCCCAGCTACCTGTAACAGTAACACCTTGGTCCCCAGCTACCTGTAACAGTAACACCTTGGCCGCCAGCTACCAGTAACAGTAACACCTTGGCCGCCAGCTACCTGTAACAGTAACACCTTGGCCGCCAGCTACCAGTAACAGTAACACCTTGGTCCCCAGCTACCTGTAACAGTAACACCTTGGCCGCCAGCTACCAGTAACAGTAACACCTTGGTCCCCAGCTACCTGTAACAGTAACACCTTGGTCCCCAGCTACCAGTAACAGTGACACCTTGGTCCCCAGCTACCTGTAACAGTAACACCTTGGCCGCCAGCTACCTGTAACAGTAACACCTTGGCCGCCAGCTACCAGTAACAGTAACACCTTGGTCCCCAGCTACCTGTAACAGTAACACCTTGGCCGCCAACTACCTGTAACAGTAACACCTTGGCCGCCAGCTACCAGTAACAGTAACACCTTGGTCCCCAGCTACCTGTAACAGTAACACCTTGGCCGCCAGCTACCTGTAACAGTAACACCTTGGTCCCCAGCTACCAGTAACAGTAACACCTTGGTCCCCAGCTACCTGTAACAGTAACACCTTGGCCGCCAGCTACCAGTAACAGTAACACCTTGGTCCCCAGCTACCAGTAACAGTAACACCTTGGTCCCCAGCTACCTGTAACAGTAACACCTTGGTCCCCAGCTACCAGTAACAGTAACACCTTGGTCCCCAGCTACCAGTAACAGTAACACCTTGGCCGCCAGCTACCAGTAACAGAAACACCTTGGTCCCCAGCTACCTGTAACAGTAACACCTTGGCCGCCAGCTACCTGTAACAGTAACACCTTGGTCCCCAGCTACCTGTAACAGTAACACCTTGGTCCCCAGCTACCAGTAACAGTAACACCTTGGTCCCCAGCTACCAGTAACAGTAACACCTTGGTCCCCAGCTACCTGTAACAGTAACACCTTGGCCGCCAGCTACCAGTAACAGTAACACCTTGGCCGCCAGCTACCAGTAACAGTAACACCTTGGTCCCCAGCTACCTGTAACAGTAACATCTTGGCCGCCAGCTACCAGTAACAGTAACACCTTGGCCGCCAGCTACCAGTAACAGTAACACCTTGGCCGCCAGCTACCAGTAACAGTAACACCTTGGCCGCCAGCTACCAGTAACAGTAACACCTTGGCCGCCAGCTACCAGTAACAGTAACACCTTGGTCCCCAGCTACCTGTAACAGTAACATCTTGGCCGCCAGCTACCAGTAACAGTAACACCTTGGCCGCCAGCTACCAGTAACAGTAACACCTTGGCCGCCAGCTACCAGTAACAGTAACACCTTGGCCGCCAGCTACCAGTAACAGTAATATCTTGGCCGCCAGCTACCAGTAACAGTAACACCTTGGTCCCCAGCTACCAGTAACAGTAACACCTTGGTCCCCAGCTACCAGTAACAGTAACACCTTGGTCCCCAGCTACCTGTAACAGTAACACCTTGGCCGCCAGCTACCAGTAACAGTAACACCTTGGCCGCCAGCTACCAGTAACAGTAACACCTTGGTCCCCAGCTACCTGTAACAGTAACATCTTGGCCGCCAGCTACCAGTAACAGTAACACCTTGGCCGCCAGCTACCAGTAACAGTAACACCTTGGCCGCCAGCTACCAGTAACAGTAACACCTTGGCCGCCAGCTACCAGTAACAGTAATATCTTGGCCGCCAGCTACCAGTAACAGTAACACCTTGGTCCCCAGCTACCAGTAACAGTAACACCTTGGCCGCCAGCTACCAGTAACAGTAACACCTTGGTCGCCAGCTACCAGTAACAGTAACATCTTGGCCGCCAGCTACCAGTAACAGTAACACCTTGGTCCCCAGCTACCTGTAACAGTAACACCTTGGCCGCCAGCTACCTGTAACAGTAACACCTTGGCCGCCAGCTACCAGTAACAGTAACACCTTGGCCGCCAGCTACCAGTAACAGTAACACCTTGGTCCCCAGCTACCTGTAACAGTAACACCTTGGCCGCCAGCTACCAGTAACAGTAACATCTTGGCAGCCAGCTACCAGTAACAGTAACACCTTGGCCGCCAGCTACCAGTAACAGTAACACCTTGGCCGCCAGCTACCAGTAACAGTAACACCTTGGTCGCCAGCTACCAGTAACAGTAACACCTTGGTCCCCAGCTACCAGTAACAGTAACATCTTGGCCGCCAGCTACCAGTAACAGTAACACCTTGGCCGCCAGCTACCAGTAACAGTAACACCTTGGTCCCCAGCTACCTGTAACAGAAACACCTTGGCCGCCAGCTACCAGTAACAGTAACATCTTGGCCGCCAGCTACCTGTAACAGTAACCTTGGCCGCCAGGTACCTGTAACAGTAACACCTTGGCCGCCAGCTACCAGTAACAGTAACACCTTGGTCCCCAGCTACCAGTAACAGTAACACCTTGGTCCCCAGCTACCTGTAACAGTAACACCTTGGCCGCCAGCTACCAGTAACAGTAACACCTTGGTCCCCAGCTACCTGTAACAGTAACACCTTGGCCGCCAGCTACCAGTAACAGTAACACCTTGGCCGCCAGCTACCTGTAACAGTAACACCTTGGTCCCCTGCTACCAGTAACAGTAACACCTTGGTCCCCAGCTACCTGTAACAGTAACACCTTGGCCGCCAGTTACCAGTAACAGTAACACCTTGGCCGCCAGCTACCAGTAACAGTAACACCTTGGTCCCCAGCTACCAGTAACAGTAACACCTTGGTCCCCAGCTACCTGTAACAGTAACACCTTGGCCGCCAGCTACCAGTAACAGTAACACCTTGGCCGCCAGCTACCAGTAACAGTAACACCTTGGTCCCCAGCTACCTGTAACAGTAACATCTTGGCCGCCAGCTACCAGTAACAGTAACACCTTGGCCGCCAGCTACCAGTAACAGTAACACCTTGGCCGCCAGCTACCAGTAACAGTAACACCTTGGCCGCCAGCTACCAGTAACAGTAATATCTTGGCCGCCAGCTACCAGTAACAGTAACACCTTGGTCCCCAGCTACCAGTAACAGTAACACCTTGGCCGCCAGCTACCAGTAACAGTAACACCTTGGTCGCCAGCTACCAGTAACAGTAACGTCTTGGCCGCCAGCTACCAGTAACAGTAACACCTTGGTCCCCAGCTACCTGTAACAGTAACACCTTGGCCGCCAGCTACCTGTAACAGTAACACCTTGGCCGCCAGCTACCAGTAACAGTAACACCTTGGCCGCCAGCTACCAGTAACAGTAACACCTTGGTCCCCAGCTACCTGTAACAGTAACACCTTGGCCGCCAGCTACCAGTAACAGTAACATCTTGGCAGCCAGCTACCAGTAACAGTAACACCTTGGCCGCCAGCTACCAGTAACAGTAACACCTTGGCCGCCAGCTACCAGTAACAGTAACACCTTGGTCGCCAGCTACCAGTAACAGTAACACCTTGGTCCCCAGCTACCAGTAACAGTAACATCTTGGCCGCCAGCTACCAGTAACAGTAACACCTTGGCCGCCAGCTACCAGTAACAGTAACACCTTGGTCCCCAGCTACCTGTAACAGAAACACCTTGGCCGCCAGCTACCAGTAACAGTAACATCTTGGCCGCCAGCTACCTGTAACAGTAACCTTGGCCGCCAGGTACCTGTAACAGTAACACCTTGGCCGCCAGCTACCAGTAACAGTAACACCTTGGTCCCCAGCTACCAGTAACAGTAACACCTTGGTCCCCAGCTACCTGTAACAGTAACACCTTGGCCGCCAGCTACCAGTAACAGTAACACCTTGGTCCCCAGCTACCTGTAACAGTAACACCTTGGCCGCCAGCTACCAGTAACAGTAACACCTTGGCCGCCAGCTACCTGTAACAGTAACACCTTGGTCCCCTGCTACCAGTAACAGTAACACCTTGGTCCCCAGCTACCTGTAACAGTAACACCTTGGCCGCCAGTTACCAGTAACAGTAACACCTTGGCCGCCAGCTACCAGTAACAGTAACACCTTGGTCCCCAGCTACCAGTAACAGTAACACCTTGGTCCCCAGCTACCTGTAACAGTAACACCTTGGCCGCCAGCTACCAGTAACAGTAACACCTTGGTCCCCAGCTACCAGTAACACTAACACCTTGGTCCCCAGCTACCTGTAACAGTAACACCTTGGCCGCCAGCTACCAGTAACAGTAACACCTTGGTCCCCAGCTACCTGTAACAGTAACACCTTGGCCGCCAGCTACCTGTAACAGTAACACCTTGGCCGCCAGCTACCAGTAACAGTAACACCTTGGTCCCCAGCTGCCAGTAACAGTAACACCTTGGCCGCCAGCTACCAGTAACAGTAACACCTTGGCCGCCAGCTACCAGTAACAGTAACACCTTGGTCCCCAGCTACCAGTAACAGTAACACCTTGGCCGCCAGCTACCTGTAACAGTAACACCTTGGCCACCAGCTACCAGTAACAGTAACACCTTGGTCCCCAGCTACCAGTAACAGTAACACCTTGGTCGCCAGCTACCAGTAACAGTAACGCCTTGGCCGCCAGCTACCAATAACAGTAACACCTTGGCCGCCAGCTACCAGTAACAGTAACACCTTGGCCGCCAGCTACCTGTAACAGTAACACCTTGGCCGCCAGCTACCAGTAACAGTAACACCTTGGCCGCCAGCTACCAGTAACAGCAACACCTTGGCCGCCAGCTACCAGTAGCAGTAACACCTTGGTCCCCAGCTACCAGTAACAGTAACACCTTGGTCCCCAGCTACCAGTAACAGTAACACCTTGGCCGCCAGCTACCAGTAACAGTAACACCTTGGCCGACAGCTACCAGTAACAGTAACACCTTGGCCGCCAGCTACCAGTAACAGTAACACCTTGGTCCCCAGCTACCAGTAACAGTAACACCTTGGCCGCCAGCTACCAGTAACAGTAACACCTTGGCCGCCAGCTACCAGTAACAGTAACACCTTGGTCCCCAGCTACCAGTAACAGTAACACCTTGGTCCCCAGCTACCAGTAACAGTAACAACTTGGCCCTCAACTACCAGTAACAGTAACAAACTGACCGCAGCTACCAGTAACAACCTGGCCACAACTACCAGTAACAACCTGGCCACAACTACCAGTAACAACCTAGCCACAACTACCAGTAACAACCTGGCTACAACTACCAGTAACAACCTGGCTACAACTACCAGTAACAACCTGGCCACAACTACCAGTAACAACCTGGCCACAACTACCAGTAACAACCTGGCTACAACTACCAGTAACAACCTGGCCACAACTACCAGTAACAACCTGGCCACAACTACCAGTAACAACCTGGCCACAACTACCAGTAACAACCTGGCCACAACTACCAGTAACAACCTGGCCACAACTACCAGTAACAACCTGGCCACAACTACCAGTAACAACCTGGCCACAACTACCAGTAACAACCTGGCCACAACTACCAGTAACAACCTGGCCACAGCTACCAGTAACAACATGGCCACAACTACCAGTAACAACCTGGCCACAACTACCAATAACAACCTGGCCACAACTACCAGTAACAACCTGGCCACAACTACCAGTAACAACCTGGCCACAACTACCAGTAACAACCTGGCCACAACTACCAATAACAACCTGGCCACAACTACCAGTAACAACCTGGCCACAACTACCAGTAACAACCTGGCCACAACTACCAGTAACAACCTGGCCACAACTACCAGTAACAACCTGGCCACAACTACCAGTAACAACCTGGCCACAACTACCAGTAACAACCTGGCCACAACTACCAGTAACAACCTGGCCACAGCTACCAGTAACAACATGGCCACAACTACCAGTAACAACCTGGCCACAACTACCAATAACAACCTGGCCACAACTACCAGTAACAACCTGGCCACAACTACCAGTAACAACCTGGCCACAACTACCAGTAACAACCTGGCCACAACTACCAGTAACAACCTGACCACAACTACCAGTAACAACCTGGCCACAACTACCAGTAACAACCTGGCCACAACTACCAGTAACAACCTGGCCACAACTACCAGTAACAACCTGGCCACAGCTACCAGTAACAACATGGCCACAACTACCAGTAACAACCTGGCCACAACTACCAATAACAACCTGGCCACAACTACCAGTAACAACCTGGCCACAACTACCAGTAACAACCTGGCCACAACTACCAGTAACAACCTGGCCACAACTACCAGTAACAATCTGACCACAACTACCAGTAACAACCTGGCCACAACTACCAGTAACAACCTGGCCACAACTACCAGTAACAACCTGGCCACAACTACCAGTAACAACCTGGCCACAACTACCAGTAACAACCTGGCCACAACTACCAGTAACAACCTGACCACAACTACCAGTAACAACCTGGCCACAACTACCAGTAACAACCTGGCTACAACTACCAGTAACAACCTGGCTACAACTACCAGTAACAACCTGGCCACAGCTACCAGTAACAACCTGGCCACAACTACCAGTAACAACCTGGCTACAACTACCAGTAACAACCTGGCCACAACTACCAGTAACAACCTGGCCACAACTACCAGTAACAACCTGGCCACAACTACCAGTAACAACCTGGCCACAACTACCAGTAACAACCTGGCCACAACTACCAGTAACAACCTGGCCACAACTACCTGTAACAACCTGACCACAACTACCAGTAACAACCTGGCCACAACTACCAGTAACAACCTGGCCACAACTACCAGTAACAACCTGGCCACAACTACCAATAACAACCTAGCCACAACTACCAGTAACAACCTGGCCACAACTACCAGTAACAACCTGGCCACAACTACCAGTAACAACCTGGCCACAACTACCAGTAACAACCTGGCCACAACTACCAGTAACAACCTGGCCACAACTACCAGTAACAACCTGGCCACAACTACCAGTAACAACCTGGCCACAACTACCAGTAACAACCTGGCCACAACTACCTGTGCTCCCTGACAGCAACTACAACTACCATTAACCCACTAAAACAACTTTTAAAACAATGGAGAAACCAAAATTTTCCAAAAATCACCCGTTGCAGCAAGAATTTCAAAAAGGAGAGAGAACAGACAATAGAAGGTCTGATTACGGTCTCCAGACCCCACTGAATTGAAGATCTCCAGACCCCACTTAATTGAAAGTCTCCAGACCCCACTTAATTGAAGGTCTCCAGACCCCACTTAATTGAAGGTCTCCAGACCCCACTGAATTGAAGGTCTCCAGACCCCACTGAATTGAAGGTCTCCAGACCCCACTGAATTGAAGATCTCCAGACCCCACTTAATTGAAGGTCTCCAGACCCCACTGAATTGAAGGTCTCCAGACCCCACTGAATTGAAGGCTTCCAGATCCCACACAATTCACAATTCACATAATCCCGCCCCACCTAAGGTGAAGGAAACCCGTAGGGATCAAACGTCACCTGGAGAATAGGAAATAATCACGTTTGATCCGAGGAAGCTGAAGCCATCAATAACAACGCTAATGATTTGATGATCATGAAGAGGTTTGTTGAAGGTGCACTCAATGTTCTTCAAATCTAATGAGCTGCCTACATTCCATTTAGCTGTGGTCAACAGGGCGGTGCTGCTGATCGTATGGAAGATCACAAGCTCAATAAATCTAAGAAGGTTAACTTAGGTTAGTCAGGAAACAGGACAAGTGTTTCCTGACGAGGGTCTTAGTCATATGATGACCCGCAGCTCAAGCTTTCGGTCATCTAACCGACGCCTTTCGCTGGCTGACCCTTCCACCCCTTCAAAATAATGGTTACGATTATAACAATCATATATGAACCGAAAATTCAGGAACTTGACCCATAGGTACCAATGCATTACAAAGATCCTTAAACCCTGACATTTTGTGTATATCTAAGGAAGACTTAGAATTAAGAGTAAGATGGAGAGCAGGATCGCAGATGAACAAGGAGGCTTTAGGAATAGTAGGGGGTGTGTAGACCAAGTGTTTACAGTGATGCATATAAGTGAACAGTATTTAGGTGATGGTAAAGCAGGATTTTGCTGCATTTATGAATTAGGAAAAGACATTTAAGACAAACTTATCTAGCTATTTCCGTACTCATTAACTGGATATATTCTCTCTCTCTCTCTCTCTCTCTCTCTCTCTCTCTCTCGTGTTAACACTACTAAGAGATTTACTCCATAAATTCGGAACGCTTTAGGTCCCTAATATTTTTTGTACAATGTTGTTGTTATCGATTCACACAGATTCTCTTAATTCAGCAATGCTAAACTGCAATGTTCAGATAACGATTCTCTGATATGTGACCAGAACCACATATATTACCCACAAAATGTGTTAGAAAGACACATATACAGCAAACGGAGACCTTATTTGGGCGAAACATGGTAGTAACAAACGCCACCTTTCGCCGTGTAGTTTCACTTCTTTATTAATTACCCAACTTCTATGTGCGGGTTATTTGTGTATTGTTCCAGTCACAGTATTGTTCCAGTCACAGTATTGTTCCAGTCACAGTATTGTTCCAGTCACAGTATTGTTCCAGTCACAGTATTGTTCCAGTCACAGTATTGTTCCAGTCACAGTATTGTTCCAGTCACAGTATTGTTCCAGTCACGGTATTGTTCCAGTCACAGTACTGTTCCAGTCACGGTATTGTTCCTCTTTTATTATCTACTTGTTGGCTACGTCGTACTAAGACAAAAACGTGCGACGTACGTCTCTACGTCGTGTAGCTACGGTTGCTGCTGGTGTAGAACGTAGTTTGGGCGAGACAGGAAAAAATACTCATAGTACCCCCTCTGAACATAAGCTTATCCTCTCCAGTGTAGGTAGAGACGAGTTATTAAGTCACTGATGGTGGGGGTCACACCCTCCGTGGGGGTACAATAGTAGGGTCACACCTCCCATTGTGGGAGTAAAACAGTGGGGGTCAAACCCTTCGTGGGGGTAAAATAGTGGGATCACACCTCCCATTGTGGGAGTACAACAGTGGGGGTCACACCCTCCGTGGGGGTAAAATAGTGGGGTCACACCTCCCATTGTGAGAGTACAACAGTGGGGGTCACACCCTCCGTGGGGTTACAATAGTAGGGTTACACCTCCCATTGTGGGAGTAAAATAGTGGGGGTCAAACCCTTCGTGGGGGTAAAATAGTGGGGTCACACCTCCCATTGTAAGAGTACAACAGTGGGGGTCACACCCTCCGTGGGGTTACAATAGTAGGGTTACACCTCCCATTGTGGGAGTAAAATAGTGGGGGTCAAACCCTTCGTGGGGGTAAAATAGTGGGGTCACACCTCCCATTGTGAGAGTACAACAGTGGGGGTCACACCCTCCGTGGGGGTGCAATAGTGGGGTCAGACTTCCCATTGTGGGAGTACAACAGTGGGGTCACACCCTCCGTGGGGGTACAATAGTGGGGTCAGACCTCCCACTGTAGGAGTACAACAGTGGGGGTCACACCCTTCGTGGGGGTACAATAGTGGGGTCAGACTTCCCATTGTAGTACAACAGTGGGGGTCACACCCTTCGTGGGGGTACAATAGTGGGGTCAGACTTCCCATTGTAGGAGTACAACAGTGGGGGGTCACACCCTTCGTGGGGGTACAATAGTGGGGTCAGACTTCCCATTGTAGAAGTACAACAGTGGGGGGTCACACCCTCCGTGGGGGTGCAATAGTGGGGTCAGACTTCCCATTGTGGGAGTACAACAGTGGGGTCACACCCTTCGTGGGGGTACAATAGTGGGGTCAGACATCCCATTGTAGGAGTACAACAGTGGGGGTCACACCCTCCGTGGGGGTACAATAGTGGGGTCAGACTTCCCATTGTGGGAGTACAACAGTGGGGGGTCACACCCTTCGTGGGGGTACAATAGTGGGGTCAGACTTCCCATTGTAGGAGTACAACAGTGGGGGTCACACCCTCCGTGGGGGTACAATAGTGGGGTCAGACCTCCCATTGTAGGAGTACAACAGTGGGGGGTCCCACCCTCCGTGGGGGTACAATAGTGGGGTCAGACTTCCCATTGTAGGAGTACAACAGTGGGGGGTCACACCCTCCGTGGGGGTACAATAGTGGGGTCAGACTTCCCATTGTGGGAGTACAACAGTGGGGGGTCACACCCTCCGTGGGGGTACAATAGTGGGGTCAGACTTCCCATTGTAGGAGTACAACAGTGGGGGTCACACCCTCCGTGGGGGTACAATAGTGGGGTCAGACTTCCCATTGTAGGAGTACAACAGTAGGGGTCACACCCTTCGTGGGGGGACAATAGTGGGGTCAGACTTCCCATTGTAGGAGTACAACAGTGGGGTCACACCCTTCGTGGGGGTACAATAGTGGGGTCAGACTTCCCATTGTAGGAGTACAACAGTGGGGTCACACCCTTCGTGGGGGTACAATAGTGGGGTCAGACTTCCCATTGTAGGAGTACAACAGTGGGGTCACACCCTTCGTGGGGGTACAATAGTGGGGTCAGACTTCCCATTGTAGGAGTACAACAGTAGGGGGTCACACCCTTCGTGGGGGTACAATAGTGGGGTCAGACTTCCCATTGTAGGAGTACAACAGTGGGGTCACACCCTTCGTGGGGGTACAATAGTGGGGTCAGACTTCCCATTGTAGGAGTACAACAGTAGGGGGTCACACCCTTCGTGGGGGTACAATAGTGGGGTCAGACTTCCCATTGTAGGAGTACAACAGTAGGGGGTCACACCCTTCGTGGGGGTACAATAGTGGGGTCAGACTTCCCATTGTAGGAGTACAACAGTGGGGGGTCACACCCTTCGTGGGGGTACAATAGTGGGGTCAGACTTCCCATTGTAGGAGTACAACAGTGGGGGGTCACACCCTTCGTGGGGGTACAATAGTGGGGTCAGACTTCCCATTGTAGGAGTACAACAGTGGGGGGTCACACCCTTCGTGGGGGTACAATAGTGGGGTCAGACTTCCCATTGTAGGAGTACAACAGTGGGGGGGTCACACCCTTCTTGGGGGTACAATAGTGGGGTCAGACTTCCCATTGTAGGAGTACAACAGTGGGGGTCACACCCTTCGTGGGGGTACAATAGTGGGGTCAGATCTCCCATTGTAGAAGTACAACAGTGGGGGTCACACCCTTCGTGGGGGTACAATAGTGGGGTCAGATCTCCCATTGTAGAAGTACAACAGTGGGGGTCACACCCTTCGTGGGGGTACAATAGTGGGGTCAGATCTCCCATTGTAGAAGTACAACAGTGGGGGTCACACCCTTCGTGGGGGTACAATAGTGGGGTCAGACTTCCCATTGTAGAAGTACAACAGTGGGGGTCACACCCTTCGTGGGGGTACAATAGTGGGGTCAGATCTCCCATTGTAGAAGTACAACAGTGGGGGGTCACACCCTTCGTGGGGGTACAATAGTGGGGTCAGATCTCCCATTGTAGAAGTACAACAGTGGGGGTCACACCCTTCGTGGGGGTACAATAGTGGGGTCAGACTTCCCATTGTAGAAGTACAACAGTGGGGGTCACACCCTTCGTGGGGGTACAATAGTGGGGTCAGATCTCCCATTGTAGAAGTACAACAGTGGGGGGTCACACCCTTCGTGGGGGTACAATAGTGGGGTCAGACTTCCCATTGTAGGAGTACAACAGTGGGGGGTCACACCCTTCGTGGGGGTACAATAGTGGGGTCAGACTTCCCATTGTAGGAGTACAACAGTGGGGGGTCACACCCTTCGTGGGGGTACAATAGTGGGGTCAGACTTCCCATTGTAGGAGTACAACAGTAGGGGTCACACCCTTCGTGGGGGTACAATAGTGGGGTCAGACTTCCCATTGTAGGAGTACAACAGTAGGGGGTGGGGGTCACAGACCCCATTCAACAGTGGGGGGTACAATAGTGGGGTACAATAGTGGGGTCAGACTTCCCATTGTAGGAGTACAACAGTGGGGGGTCACACCCTTCGTGGGGGTACAACAGTGGGGGTCAGTAACAACAACAGTAATAATAATATGATAAAACAATTAGAATAACAATAATAATAGTAAAAATAATAACGGTAATAATAATAATAATAATAATAATAATAATAATAATAATAATAATACTGTGACCTCAGAGTTTTTGGAGAAAAATAATAATAATTCATCAATCATTATAAATATCTACTTTCATGAGTTACCGATAATGATGAATTATTATTATTATTATTATTATTATTATTATTATTATTATTATTATTATTATTATTACTATTATTATTATTATTATTATTATTATTACTATTATTATTATTATTATTATTATTATTATTATTATTACTATTATTATTATTATTATTATTATTATTATTATTATGATCCTTGAAGTACGTGCTCCTAGTTGATCGTTCTCGGTAAGTCTAGTCTGGGCCCTGACCGGCCTCTTTCCAAGCCTTTCCAGCCTTCTGAAAGGTCTTTCCAGCCTTCTGAAAGGTCTTTCCAGCCTTCTGAAAGGTCTTTCCAGCCTTCTGAAAGGTCTTTCCAGCCTTCTGAAAGGTCTTTCCAGCCTTCTGAAAGGTCTTTCCAGCCTTCTGAAAGGTCTTTCCAGCCTTCTAAAAGGTCTTTCCAGCCTTCTGAAAGGTCTTTCCAGCCTTCTGAAAGGTCTTTCCAGCCTTCTGAAAGGTCTTTCCAGCCTTCTAAAGCATTTTCCAATCTTTCCTAGCATTTAAAGCCTTTCTCAACCTTTCGCAATCTTCTAAAACATTTCTCAACCTTCCGCAGCCTTCTGAAGCCTCATTCACAACCTTTCCCAGCCTTTTAAAGCCTCTCTCAACGTTTCCCATCCTCCTAAAGCTTCTTTCCCAACCTTTCCCATCTTTCTGAGGCTTTCCCAACGTTTCTCAGTCTTCTAAAGTTCTTTTCCAGGTTCATGTATAGCAAGGAAGGTAAGCCAGGGCTTGAGTGATCGCTCTCACCCGATTGGGTGTCATATTCTGTCTCGCTCAGCTCAGACTTCCAAGGTAAAGACAGCTGTGGCTGTTTTCGTGTATTCATCTATTTGTGTTCGCCTATATGTGGTTGCAGAAGTCGAGCCACATTGCCTGGCAACGTCTCTACGCTGGTCGTTGCTAGGTCCACTCTCTCTCTATATGTCGTTGCAGGGGGTCAGTCACAGTTCCTGGCTTTGCGTGTGCGTGTGCGTGTGCGTGTGCATGTGTGTGTGTGTATGTATGTGTGTGTGTGTGTGTATTCACCTAACTGTGGTTGCAGGGGTCGATTCAGAAATCATGTGTATGTGTAAATGCGTTTCTTCCTAGATACTCTAAATTCCATAGGCCTACAGCGTCAGGTGTCCCATATAGGCCTCCTAGGCCAGATGTTTCCTTAGCCAGTGTTTCCCTGTCTAACAGCTGTCTCGAGAACAGGTACGATAGAGTTGATGCAGCCACGAGAGAGTGGAAAGGCAGGTCCAGGACCTATGAATCGACTCCTGAAGCTACAATTAGGTGTGTAGGTGAGTACACACACACACAAAAACTTATTTTTTTTTTTTTAAGAAAACGTGATCTCCATTCCGAAATTTCCATCCAGGAATCCAATCACCTGAAGAATGTCCTTCGAGGATGATGGTCACTCTTGAGTCCCGAAACTCTGCCATGGTTTGGGTGAAAAATGAGACACAAGATTCCAGAGATTCCAGTTCAGGGAAGACTGTTGGAATTCTGTGCAGAAGAAAATACGATATATTTCTGGGGTGATTGTGGCTGTTGGTATTTGTATGATATCTACTGGAGAGGAAGAGAGAGAGAGAGAGAGAGAGAGAGAGAGAGAGAGAGAGAGAGATAGAGAGAGAGAGAGAGAGAGAGAGAGAGAGAGAGAGAGAGAGAGAGAGATTAGAAATCGTGAAAGATTAAAAAGGAGAGCTAGAAAGCGTTAATACAAGTATGTGTAAGTGTGTGTGTGTGTTGTGTGTGTGTGTGTGTGTGTGTGTGTGTGTGTGTGTGTGTGTGTGTGTGTGTGTGTGTGTGTGTGTGTGTGTGTGTGTATGTGTGTGTGTATGTGTGTGTGTGTGTGTGTGTGTGTGGTACAGCACTGTCACCTATATCCTGGAAACTGTATATTCACCCAGTCTCTCCTTGCTTATACTTTCAAATACTTTGCATAGTAAGTGTGTTAGCGACTCTGGCCTGTATTAATGACTGTCTTTCCTGTTTACATATGCAACATTTGGGAATTTACTCTTGCTAGCACGTTTCGCCTACGCAATAGTCTTCCCCAGTCGCCCATATTCGATATGTTTCTCGATACGTGTGTTGCATATATCACCATAAGTTTTTATTCAGTGTCAAGACTACAGTTCTGTCAGGCGCCTTTATACACTGTCGTGTGAAGATGTCTCAGCCGTCTAAGTTTATTTAGGTACAGGTACACATAAATACAGTTATAAACATAGTATCTTACATAGTAACATATTTACAAACATTATCTCCCAGTCCACAGCAGGATTCGAACCTGCAAACTCAGCATCAGAGTACACAGTAGTTTATGCACACAGTACCGTGCGCTTTGCAGTTCTCTTAAGTATAAATGAGAACGAAAGGTCTTATGTCACAGGGAGAACGAAGAGCAGAAGGGAAATAGGTTCACGACATGCAAAATACTCAAAGGCAGAAGAAAAGGGAGACAAAAGTGGGCTCCTTTTCAAAGATGTAACTAGAAGTCACATAGGCAAATGAGCTTCAGGGATATCAGAAAATGTTTTATCAAATGAGGGGTAGAATGGAGTAGTGGAATGAATAGATCACAGTGGATGGAGGCTACAGGCAGGCGTTCAATGATACTGTGGATGCGACGGCGCCCCACTTTGCATCAATCGTTAGAAAGTTGAAAGACAAACACCATGAGTTAAAGCTCGCTCAAGCAAATCCAAACACACACACACACACACACACACACACACACACACACACACACACACACACACACACACACACACCAACCATCCTTCACGTCTCGAAACGAATTTCAATATTTCCTGCAGCCTGTATCCTCTGGGATCACAAACTGACACATTGCCTGGCCAGGAGGGAAGGAACACCAGGAAAGACACGCAAGGGGATCAACTTTTCGTGAATACTTCTTCTTCTTCTTCTTTTACACACCGTCTTGATGGTGAGAGTTCTGACTTCGATCTCTGGCCAGCTATCGTGTTATTCTTTCCTTTAAAACCATTTATTTCCGTGGTTGCCTTACTCGAACTCAGGCAGCGTTGAGCGTCCATCAGTACCACTTCAGAGTCTTCACACAGTATGTAACCCCAAACCTGGGAGCTCTTGGTCCTCAATGGTTAATTTGATCTCGTCCAATTCACCATGTCGGTCTCTCGAGAGATATTCAGGATGCTGTGACCACAGATATGAGTGCATTGTGAGATTTTCTTTCATCTCAGCCAGGAGACGCGGAAAGCATCGTAGCACTCACATGTAGCACAAAGTATGGCCACACACTGCGTTATAGAACAGTGTAGTAGCACACTATTTGTGTTCCACAGTGTAATTATCATATAAGTACACAGTGGGTGTACCACAGTGTAACTACCATATAAAATATTGTAGCAGCACACTATGGGTGTTCCACAGCGTAACAATCATACAGAAAAGAACACAGTGGGCGTTATATAGTCTAACTACGTTACAGAACAGTGTAGCAACACAGAGTGGTTGTTCCACAGTGTAACTACCATACAGAACTGTGTAAGCAGTCCATAGTGGGTGTTCCACTATGTTGTCACATAGAAGGCAGCCACACACTATGAGTGCTCCCACACTGAGTGTTCCCACACTGAGTGTTCCCACACTGTGAGTGTTCCCACACTGAGTGTTCCCACACTGAGTGTTCCCACACTGTGAGTGTTCCCACACTGAGTGTTCCCACACTGTGAGTGTTCCCACACTGTGAGTGTTCCTACACTGTGAGTGTTCCCACACTGAGTGTTCCCACACTGAGTGTTCCCACACTGAGTGTTCCCACACTGTGAGTGTTCCCACACTGAGTGTTCCCACACTGTGAGTGTTCCCACACTGAGTGTTCCCACACTGAGTGTTCCCACACTGTGAGTGTTCCCACACTGAGTGTTCCCACACTGTGAGTGTTCCCACACTGTGAGTGTTCCTACACTGTGAGTGTTCCCACACTGAGTGTTCCCACACTGTGAGTGTTCCCACACTGAGTGTTCCCATACTGTGAGTGTTCCCACACTGAGTGTTCCCACACTGTGAGTGTTCCCACACTGAGTGTTCCCACACTGTGAGTGTTCCCACACTGAGTGTTCCCACACTGTGAGTGTTCCCACACTGTGAGTGTTCCCACAATGAGTGTTCCCACATGTGAATGTTCCCACACTGAGCGTTCCCACACTGTGAGTGTTCCCACACTGTGAGTGTTCCCACACTATGAGTGTTCCCACAATAAGTGTTCCCACACTGAGTGTTCCCACACTGTGAATGTTTCCACACTGAGCGTTCCCACACTGTGAGTGTTCCCACACTGTGAGTGTTCCCACACTGTGAGTGTTCCCACACTGTAAGTGTTCCCACACTGTGAGTGTTCCCACACTGAGTGTTCCCACACTGAGTGTTCCCACACTGTGAGTGTTCCCACACTGTGAGTGTTCCCACACTGTGAGTGTTCCCACACTGTGAGTGTTCCCACACTGTGAGTGTTCCCACACTGTGAGTGTTCCCACACTGAGTGTTCCCACACTGTGAGTGCTCCCACACTGAGTGCTCCCACACTGAGTGTTCCCACACTGTGAGTGTTCCCACACTGAGTGTTCCCACACTGTGAGTGTTCCCACACTGTGAGTGTTCCCACAATAAGTGTTCCCACACTGAGTGTTCCCACACTGAGTGTTCCCACACTGTGAGTGTTCCCACACTGAGTGTTCCCACACTGAGTGTTCCCACACTGTGAGTGTTCCCACACTGAGTGTTCCCACACTGAGTGTTCCCACACTGAGTGTTCCCACACTGTGGGTGTTCCCACACTGAGTGTTCCCACACTGTGAGTGTTCCCACACTGAGTGTTCCCACACTGAGTGTTCCCACACTGTGAGTGTTCCCACACTGTGAGTGCTCCCACACTGAGTGCTCCCACACTGAGTGTTCCCACACTGTGAGTGTTCCCACACTGAGTGTTCCCACACTGAGTGTTCCCACACTGTGAGTGTTCCCACACTGTGAGTGTTCCCACACTGAGTGTTCCCACACTGAGTGTTCCCACACTGTGAGTGTTCCCACACTGTGAGTGTTCCCACACTGAGTGTTCCCACACTGAGTGTTCCCACACTGTGAGTGCTCCCACACTGAGTGTTCCCACACTGTGAGTGCTCCCACACTGAGTGTTCCCACACTGAGTGCTCCCACACTGAGTGCTCCCACACTGAGTGTTCCCACACTGTGAGTGTTCCCACACTGTGAGTGCTCCCACACTGAGTGTTCCCACACTGTGAGTGCTCCCACACTGAGTGTTCCCACACTGAGTGCTCCCACACTGAGTGCTCCCACACTGAGTGTTCCCACACTGTGAGTGTTCCCACACTGTGAGTGTTCCCACACTGAGTGTTCCCACACTGAGTGTTCCCACACTGAGTGTTCCCACACTGTGAGTGTTCCCACACTGTGAGTGTTCCCACACTGAGTGTTCCCACACTGAGTGTTCCCACACTGAGTGTTCCCACACTGAGTGTTCCCACACTGAGTGTTCCCACACTGTGAGTGTTCCCACACTGAGTGTTCCCACACTGAGTGTTCCCACACTGAGTGTTCCCACACTGAGTGTTCCCACACTGAGTGTTCCCACACTGTGAGTGTTCCCACACTGTGAGTGTTCCCACACTGAGTGTTCCCACACTGAGTGTTCCCACACTGTGAGTGTTCCCACACTGTGAGTGTTCCCACACTGAGTGTTCCCACACTGAGTGTTCCCACACTGAGTGTTCCCACACTGAGTGTTCCCACACTGAGTGTTCCCACACTGTGAGTGTTCCCACACTGAGTGTTCCCACACTGTGAGTGTTCCCACACTGAGTGTTCCCACACTGAGTGTTCCCACACTGAGTGTTCCCACACTGAGTGTTCCCACACTGAGTGTTCCCACACTGAGTGTTCCCACACTGAGTGTTCCCACACTGAGTGTTCCCACACTGAGTGTTCCCACACTGAGTGTTCCCACACTGTGAGTGTTCCCACACTGAGTGTTCCCACACTGAGTGTTCCCACACTGAGTGTTCCCACACTGAGTGTTCCCACACTGAGTGTTCCCACACTGAGTGTTCCCACACTGAGTGCTCCCACACTGAGTGCTCCCACACTGAGTGTTCCCACACTGTGAGTGTTCCCACACTGAGTGCTCCCACACTGAGTGCTCCCACACTGAGTGCTCCCACACTGAGTTCTCCCACACTGAGTGTTCCCACACTGAGTGTTCCCACACTCTTACAGAACACGGCAGCGGCAACACTGCCAACGCACTCATTTTTTTTTTATTCAAAATATCTTCGAACTTGCCACACTCACGGGGATAATCTCGCCCTCACTC
>NC_091374.1:12843349-12878349 GCF_038502225.1 Cherax quadricarinatus
CGTAATGCTCACCCAATCACAAGCCATATTGCCATATTTCCTCTGACGTCACCTGATAAACATCCAATCAAGGGAGAGTGTGCAGGTGTTTACACTTCATAATATTAATATTAAACTAATGTTGGTAATTTATGTGTTGACAGTAATGTTGCATAAATAACTTATATTAATTTTTTATATTAGTGTTTTGAAGAGTTGTGCTTGAAGATGTGTGTGTGTGTGTGTGTGTGTGTGTGTGTGTGTGTGTGTGTGTGTGTGTGTGTGTGTGTGTTTTTTTTACGGCATTCATCCTTCAATTACATCAAGAAATGACAACTGACAGGTTGGTACGTAAGACACATAAGCAACAGTTAGGCAACTTTATTCCGAAACGTTTCGCCTACACAGTAGGCTTCTTCAGTCAAGTACAGGAAGTAGGCAGGAACAGTAGAGATGTGAAGATGATGTAATCAGTCCATCACCCTTGAAGTTGTAGATTCAAGGTTGTCAGTCCCTCAGCCTGGACAAGAGTTCTGTTCCATAGTCTGAAACAATCTGAAGATCAAGCGACAGTGTGGAGAGACTTATATACTGCCGGAAGGAGAGGTGCAGAGTAGTAGTAGAGAGAATGTAGCCACTGAGAGGTTATGTCCCTCTCAGATCAAACAATTCTCACTTGAAAAAATTGTCCAAGGTGTTTTCTCTTCTGTATGAAGGTGCCATTGTGCTGCAGTGTCTGACAGAGTGAATATCAAAATAGTATACAATACCGACAGGTTGGTAGATAAAACACATAGGCAACAGTTAGCCTATAGAACAGAACTTGTCCAGGCTGAGGGACTGACAACCTCGAATCTACAACTTCAAGGGTGATGGACTAATTACATCGTCTTCACCTCTCTACTGCTCCTGCCTACTTCCTGGGGAGCGAAACGTTGCCACAATAAAAATGTCACATTAGTTGCACTTGTTTCCTTTTACTTTACAAGATCTTAGACGCCGACGATGTCTGGATGCCTCGCTAATCACGTTACCGACACCACAGAACATAATACCACAATGTACAAAATTTAAAAAAAAACATTAGCATACACGATACTCAACCAGGTAAAGCACCACCTACCTGACAACGTAGGAATCACGAGATCACATTGTTTTCCCGTTCTCATCACAACATGGCATTCTTCAGGTCACCATGCGTCACTCACACCTCACTCTCCGCCTGTATATACTGTCTAACCTCTGTATGTTAGAAGTGATCAAGGTCCCAGGACTGAAACGTTCTCTAATAGTTATGTCTTAGTGTTTGTTTATATTTCTTTCTAAACCAATTTGTCGGTATCTATTGCCGAGGTTTATATCAAACGTCTACCTACCAAGCATCGTCTATATACCAGGAACGTCTACATAATACCATGTAGCGTCCACATACCAGGAACATCTACATAATACCATGCAGCGTCCACATACCAGGAACGTCTACGTAATACCATGCATCATCCACATACCAGGAACGTCTACATAATACCATGTAGCGTCCACATACCAGGAACGTCTACATAATACCATGCAGCGTCCACATACCAGGAACATCTACATAATACCATGCAGCGTCCACATACCAGGAACGTCTACGTAATACCATGCAGCGTCCACATACCAGGAACGTCTACATAATACCATGCAGCGTCCACATACCAGGAACGTCTACATAATACCATGCAGCGTCCACATACCAGGAACATCTACATAATACCATGCAGCGTCCACATACCAGGAACGTCTACATAATACCATGCAGCGTCCACATACCAGGAACATCTACATAATACCATGCAGCGTCCACATACCAGGAACGTCTACATAATACCATGCAGCGTCCACATACCAGGAACATCTACATAATACCATGCAGCGTCCACATACCAGGAACATCTACATAATACCATGCAGCGTCCACATACCAGGAACGTCTACGTAATACCATGCAGCGTCCACATACCAGGAACATCTACATAATACCATGCAGCGTCCACATACCAGGAACGTCTACATAATACCATGCAGCGTCCACATACCAGGAACATCTACATAATACCATGCAGCGTCCACATACCAGGAACGTCTACATAATACCATGCAGCGTCCACATACCAGGAACATCTACATAATACCATGCAGCGTCCACATACCAGGAACGTCTACGTAATACCATGCAGCGTCCACATACCAGGAACGTCTACATAATACCATGCAGCGTCCACATACCAGGAACGTCTACGTAATACCATGCAGCGTCCACATACCAGGAACGTCTACGTAATACCATGCAGCGTCCACATACCAGGAACATCTACATAATACCATGCAGCGTCCACATACCAGGAACGTCTACGTAATACCACGCAGCGTCCACATAACAGGAACGTCTACATAATACCATGCAGCGTCCACATACCAGGAACGTCTACATAATACCACGCAGCGTCCACATAACAGGAACGTCTACGTAATACCATGCAGCGTCCACATACCAGGAACGTCTACATAATACCATGCAGCGTCCACATACCAGGAACGTCTACGTAATACCATGCAGCGTCCACATACCAGGAACGTCTACATAATACCATGCAGCGTCCACATACCAGGAACGTCTACGTAATACCATGCAGCGTCCACATACCAGGAACGTCTACGTAATACCATGCAGCGTCCACATACCAGGAACATCTACATAATACCATGCAGCGTCCACATACCAGGAACGTCTACGTAATACCATGCAGCGTCCACATACCAGGAACGTCTACGTAATACCATGCAGCGTCCACATACCATCCAGCATCAAGTCTGGCCTCTTGTGGTTAAGTGTGGAATTCCCCATACATTCAGTGTTGTGTTTTTTTTCCTCACAGTAACTGCCAGGTGCAAGCAGCACACGTCACTATCTTCTGACCAGCCTGCTTCCTTACTGTTTTATTTTTCTCATGGTGATGTATCATTATTATTTTTATTATACCATTATATACTATGGCTGTGCATTATTATCACGTTTCACAATGTGATTCCTGATGATGGTGACGCATTTATTACCGAAACGTTGATTTAGACAAGAATAAATACACTATGAAGGTAAAGAACAGTAAGTCACAACCGTGACATAATACCCGCACACAGGAGAGAAGCTTATGACGACATTTCGGTCCGACTTGGACCATTTACAAAGTCACTGTAAATGGTCCAAGTCGGACCGAAACGTCGTCGTAAGCTTTTCCCTCTCCTAAGTGCGGGTTATTTGTGTAGGACACGAAACGTCGTCGTAAGCTTTTCCCTCTCCTAAGTGCGGGTTATTTGTGTATCCTATGAAGATCTCTGAGCCGTAACCACCTGTCAAAATAATAAATTCTCACGCCATCTTTTCATCTGATACCAGAGTGTTGCACATGTGTCTTATTCATCTTCTTGAAGAGGAAATTGAATCTCGCGTTGCCTACGAATGACGGTGACTTTGCAATTGCTGCCTGAGCTCTGAGGGTTGCTTGTTCCACCAGTGCACGAATGGATTCTTCTGTACCTTTTCACTCAAGGGACTCTGAGCAGCAGGCATCAACCAGTGGTCCACCACAGAGTCAACCACACCACCACAGAGCCAACCACACCACCACAGAGCCAACCACACCACCACAGAGCCAATCACACCACCACAGAGCCAACCACACCACCATCACCTTAGCCACGATCTTTCCTTCCTCACAACAGAAGGTTATGTAACAAGACAAGATGTCTTATTAATGAAAATAAAATCCCAGATATATTAAGCAAATTTCCTAAATTTACTTGTAACAATAAGGGAACTGTGGGTATATATCCAGATATACTTCTGTTTACCCTTTTGGGTCTAATTCCTAGGCCTCTGTGTATTCACAAGATGGATGTGAGGTGCACAATAAACTAGCCATTTCCAAGACCATTTAAAGTCATCCTGGAAGTCCCTCGTCAGATTATTATCCCCCCAGACCAACCAACAACATTCTATTTTTTAGTTCAACTAATGAGGGCTCAGAGTGAGCTCGAAATACCAGCAACTGGACAACTTCGGAGAAAGAGTTTAAATCCCACCAGTATTTCAAAATCTAAAATGTGTATTCTTAACCCCACGTCATTACGAGGATTGTAAACACGATTACCACTAATTACGATACACTTAATTATGTTAAGAGTTTCAGGGGAGCATTTTGGGTCCTGATGATTTTGTACAGAGTGGATGGAAGCCAGTTAATAATAATAATAATAATAATAATAATAATAATAATAATAATAATAATAATAATAAGAAGAAGAAGAAGAAGAAGAAGAAGAAGAAGAAGAAGAAGAAGAAGAAAAGGAAGAAGAAGAAATAAATGAATATTAACCAATGAACCTGTTCATTATTATTATTATTATTATTATTATTATTATTATTATTATTATTATTATTATTATTATTATTATTATTGTTATTATTATTATTATTATATGAAAGGTTAAATCCATGTGAGTCATTTAGCTCAAAGATCAGTAAGGGTTCGATCCTCCTTCTTTTAATGTCAGAATCTCTACATGAGGTTGCAACAGCGAGAACACAGATGATGCAGAGGTGAGTAGACTTCAACCTTACCCCTGTTCCTCCCCATCGTGAAAAGAAGAGATGGGGAAGAAAAAAATAGCATAACAACTAGGAGAGGGAAGAGACAACTCGCACCAATAAATGTGGATTTATTCTTTTTCAATCGTAGCGCCTGGAGATAGGAAGATAATCAGCTTCAATTCAAGGAGAGGACAGATCTGATTGCCTCGTTCAGAAACTTTTCCCTGACATCACAACTACACATCATACAAAACTATCACCTCTACATACCACAGAGAACTATCACCTCTACATACCACAGAGAACTATCACCACTACACACAATAAAGGGCTGTCACCACTCAGAAGTAAACACTACGCCTGTAGCTGACAAAGGTGAAAATTCGGGAATATTAGCAGCAGTATAAACTAAACTGCAAATCTCAATAACGCACACAGTATTCCCCGAGGGCTATCAGATGATAAGACAAAGATATACTGTAAGTCTGGAATGTTCCCCTGATACATTTTTACACCAGTCTGGCCCTTTAAGGAACCCGTTTTCAGGCCTCGCAAGATATTTAGATTTACAACAGTTCCCTCGTATCGTTAAGGAGAATTCTAGTGAAGAAACTACCCACATGAAGACTTAGTCTCTTTCCAAGGTTAAATTTTAAAACTTACAAATAAATTCCCATCATTTTACAAAACAGGGAAAGCAAGGAAGATTACACACACACACACACACACACACACAGTGATGTATAATCCACCACAGAACTGCAGGAGGCCAAGAGAGGAATATGAAGAGAGCAACAGAGCAATAGTGGACACACTTGCTGAGGTGGCAAGAAGAGCTCACTCCAGCAGAGCAAAGTTGTTGGTTATGGGGGATTTCAACTACAGGGAGATTAACTGGGAAAACCTGGAGCCACATGAGGGTCCCGAAACATGGAGAGCCAGGATGTTGGACGTGGTGCTGGAAAACCTCATGCACCAACATGTTAAGGACACTACCAGAGTGAGAGGGGAGGATGAACCAGCAAGATTGGACCTTGTGTTCACCCTGGGCAGCGCAGACATTGAGGACATCAAGTATGAGAGTCCCCTAGGAGCTAGCGACCACGTGGTTCTGTGCTTTGAATACATAGTAGAGCTGCAAGTGGAGAGAATAACAGGAGTTGAATGGGAAAAGCCTGACTATAAAAGAGGGGACTACATAGGGTTGAAGAACTTCCTGCAGGAGGTCCAGTGGGACAGAGAACTGGCAGGAAAGCCAGTAAATGAAATGATGGAATATGTAACAACAAAATGCAAGGAGGCAGTGGAAAGGTTTATTCCCAAGGGCAACAGTAACAACGGGAAGACCAGAACGAGCCCCTGGTTTACCCGACGGTGTAAGGAGGCAAAAACAAAGTGCAATAGAGAATGGAAAAAGTACAGAAGGCAGAGAACACACGAAAATAGGGAGATCAGTCGTAGAGCCAGGAATGAGTACGCACAGGTAAGGAGGGAGGCCCAGCGACAGTATGAAAATGACATAGCATCGAGAATCAAGACTGACCCGAAACTGTTGTATAGCCACATCAGGAGGAAGACAACAGTCAAAGACCAGGTGATCAGATTAAGGACAGAAGGTGGAGAACTCACAAGAAATGATCAGGAGGTATGTGAGGAGCTGAACAGGAGATTTAAGGAAGTTTTTACAGTAGAGACAGGAAGGGCTGTGGGAAGACAGCACAGAAGGGAACATCAAGAGGGAATATACCAACAAGTGTTGGATGACATACGAACAACTGAGGAGGAGGTGAAGAAGCTCTTAAGTGACCTTGACACCTCAAAGGCGATGGGACCGGACAACATCTCCCCATGGATCCTTAGAGAAGGAGCAGAGATGCTGTGCGTGCCTCTAACCACAATCTTCAACACATCCCTTGAAACTGGGCAACTACCTGAGAAATGGAAGACAGCTAATGTAGTCCCCATTTTAAGAAAGGAAACAGAAACGAGGCACTAAACTACAGATCTGTCTCTCTGACATGTATTGTGTGCAAAGGCATGGAGAAGATTATCAGGAGAAGAGTGGTCGAACACCTGGAAAGGAACAAGATTATAAATGAAAACCAGCATGGGTTCATGGAAGGCAAATCTTGTATCACAAACCTCCTGGAGTTTTATGACAAGGTAACAGAAGTAAGACACGAGAGAGAGGGGTGGGTAGATTGCGTTATCCTAGACTGCAGGAAGGCCTTTGACACAGTTCCCCACAAGAGATTAGTGCAGAAGCTGGAGGATCAGGCGCATGTAACAGGGAGGGCACTGCAATGGATAAGGGAATACCTGACAGGGAGACAGCAACGAGTCATGGTACGTGAAGAGGTATCACAGAGGGCGCCTGTTACGAGCGGGGTCCCACAGGGGTCAGTTCTAGGACCAGTGCTATTTTTGATATATGTGAACGACATGATGGAAGGAATAGACTCTGAAGTGTCCCTCTTCGCAGATGACGTGAAGTTGATGAGAAGAATTAAATCGGACGAGGATGAGGCAGGACTGCAAAGAGACCTGGACAGGCTGGACATGTGGTCCAGTAACTGGCTTCTCGAATTCAATCCAGCCAAATGTAAAGTCATGAAGATTGGGGAGGGGCAAAGAAGACCGCAGACATAGTATAGGCTAGGTGGACAAAGACTACAGACCTCACTCAAGGAGAAAGACCTTGGGGTGACCATAACACCGAGCACATCACCGGAGGCACACATCAACCAAATAACCGCTGCAGCATACGGGCGCCTGGCAAACCTGAGAATAGCGTTCCGATACCTTAATAAGGAATCGCTCAAGACACTGTACACTGTGTATGTTAGGCCCATACTGGAGTATGCAGCACCAGTCTGGAACCCACACCTGGTCAAGCACGTAAGGAAGTTAGAGAAAGTACAAAGGTTTGCAACAAGGCTAGTCCCAGAGCTCAAGGGAATGTCGTACGAGGAAAGGTTAAGGGAAATCGGACTGACGACACTGGAGGACAGAAGGGTCAGGGGAGACATGATAACGACATACAAGATACTGCGGGAATAGACAAGGTGGACAGAGATAGGATGTTCCAGAGAGGGGACACAGGGACAAGGGGTCACAACTGGAAGCTGAAGACTCAGACGAGTCACATGGACGTTAGGAAGTATTTCTTCAGTCATAGAGTTGTCAGCAAGTGGAATAGCCTAGCAAGTGAAGTAGTGGAGGCAGGAACCATACATAGTTTTAAGAAGAGGTATGACAAAGCTCAGGAAGCAGAGAGAGAGAGAGAGGACCCAGTAGCGATCAGTGAAGAGGCGGGGCCAGGAGCTGAGTCTCGACCCCTGCAACCACAATTAGGTGAGTACAATTAGGTGAGTACACACACACACACACACACACACACACACACACACACACACACATACACACACACACACACACAATTTTAGCCAATTTTTCCAATCATTTAAAAGAGAAAATATCTAAAGAGAATACAGAAACAAAAGGCGACCTGACAGATTCGATAACATTGTAATTCCTAGAAAAAAATACTACAATTCCACCTCTTTTGGTCAATAATAATTCGTGATACGAGTCAGAATTTTCAGCCGAAAATCAAAATTACATTTCATGCTTGAAATAATAGTTAAAATTACATTTACATTACATTTCAGAACAATATATATTACGTTGTATATAAGATTTATTACACTGTATATTAGATTGTATAACAATGTATACAATATTTCAGTGTATGTAAATAAACTTTATACTGAGTAATGTGTATTAATGTACATAGTTATTATGTTACTATAAAAATTATGTAGATTTATTTACGTCAAACATTTGCTTTCAATTAACTTAATGATTATACAAATGTTTATATTTGATTATACGAATTATTTACATATGTTATATTTTCAATTATATTATTGCTGTGGAGAGAGAGAGAGAGAGAGAGAGAGAGAGAGAGAGAGAGAGAGAGAGAGAGAGAGAGAGAGAGAGAGAGAGAGAAATATATATAATTAATAGGGCTCTTACAAGACTTTTATTAAAGAAAAAATCTGTGTGTGTGTGTGTGTACTCACCTAGTTGAGGTTGCGGGGGTCGAGTCCAAGCTCCTGGCCCCGCCTCTTCACTGGTCGCTACTAGGTCACTCTCCCTGAACCATGAGCTTTATCGTACCTCTGCTTAAAGCTATGTATGGATCCTGCCTCCACTACATCGCTTCCCAAACTATTCCACTTCCTGACTACTCTGTATGTGTGTGTGTGTGTGTGTGTGTGTGTGTATGTGTGTGTGTGTGTGTGTGTGTGTGTGTGTGTGTGTGTGTGTGTGTGTGTGTGTGTGTGTGTATGTGTGTATGTGTGTATGTGTGTACGTGTGTATGTGTGTATGTGTGTGCGTGTGTATGTGTGTATGTGTGTGTGTGTGTGTGTGTGTGTGTGTACTCACCTATTTGTGTGTGTGTGTGTGTGTGTGTGTGTGTGTGTGTGTGTGTGTGTGTGTGTGTGTGTGTGTGTGTGTGTGTGTGTGTGTGTGTGTTCATCAAATGAAATACAAAGGCATTTCAGGTCAGGAAGATTCAACAGCTAACATAAAAGGCCATAAGGATTAACCATTTTTTGTGGGGTGTAAATAAGAGGATCTGAACCATCAACATGTAGCGTCGAGGCAATTCGAAAATCTACTATTTTTTTTTCACGGTGTGACTGGAGAGTTACTGGGGAATCAATAGTGAGAGTTGACCACCCTTATTATAACTCTTGTTCGCCAGTAAGCTGCTAGCCTCTTCCAACACTCACCACTCACTACTGTGCCACTACGGTGACACACACGGATATAACAGTAGTTATGTAGCACACACAGCAGCAGCATACACACATATACACGCACACAGCAGCAGCATACACACATATACACGCACACAGCAGCAGCATACACACATATACACGCACACAGCAGCAGCATACACACATATACACGCACACAGCAGCAGCATACACACATATACACACACACAGCAGCAGCATACACACATATACACGCACACAGCAGCAGCATACACACATATACACACACACAGCAGCAGCATACACACATATACACGCACACAGCAGCAGCATACACACATATACACACACACAGCAGCAGCATACACACATATACACACAGAGCAGCAGCATACACACATATACACACACACAGCAGCAGCATACACACATATACACACAGAGCAGCAGCATACACACATATACACACACACAGCAGCAGCATACACACATATACATACACACAGCAGCAGCATACACACATATACACACACACAGCAGCAGCACACACACACCGGCATCGCATACACCATCACACACACACACACACACACACACACGCAGAGAGCAGCAGCAGCATCACACTGCCAGATTTCTATAATAAGGTAACAGAAGGAAGGCAGGAGAGAGAGGAAGAGAGAAAGAGAGAGAGAGAGAGAGAGAGAGAGAGAGAGAGAGAGAGAGAGAGAGAGAGAGAGAGAGAGAGAGAGAGAGAGAGAGAGGAATGTCTGCCTTCCATATTCATGGACTGTAAGAAGGTGTTTGACACAGTACCACACAAGAGACTGGAGGAAAAGCTGGAAGAGTAGGAAGAAATGCATTGTGTGTGTACACCTGTGCGTGTAGGCAGGAAGACAAGGAACGTTCAACTCGTTGAAGAACGAGAGTGAAGGAACGTTCAAGTGATGCGTTGCCCGCTGGGAACTTAATTAAAAACTCATCAACCCACAGGTCAGTGACTCTTAACTATATTGGTGGCTTTCACCTCTGTTGGTTGTGGCCATGGCTTTCACCTCTGTTGGTTGTGGCCATGGCTTTCACCTCTGTTGGATGTGGCCATGGCTTTCACCTCTGTTGTGGCCATGGCTTTCACCTCTGTTGGATGTGGCCATGGCCTTCACCTCTGTTGATAGTGTTCGTGACGTTTATTTCTGTTGATCGCGTGTCCTTGATGACTTGAATGTCTCTGAAAAACTGTGTGAGCATTTCAAGACTTGTACTCAACAAGTCGAGTTTATGGAGAGTCGAATCTCAGACCCTAGCCCGGTGTCCTCTTGAATTCACAATATTTTGCATTAATGATTCCTAGCCTCTTAGGAGTCTATCATACCTTACTTTGAGACTGTGTATTAAGTATACCTGCAGCATGATTGAGATTCAAGGATGGATGAGAGAGAGAATGATAACAGTGTGATTGAGAGAGTGACAGATCTACATCAATGTGAAGAAGGAAATTCTTTACATCAATGTGAAGAAAGTCCTCTACATCATTGGAAATGAGGACGTCCTCTGCATCAATCTGAGGAAGTCATCAATAACTTCCAGGTTCATGAGTGACGTAACAGGTGACTGTCTTCCTGTCAGGTAATGTAAACAAGAAACTGTCAGGTCTGTCAACCTAGTGACAGCAACAACACAAATATTCCTGATGGAATATAAACATATTTATTACTGTAATAGATCAACAGAGCATTTAGCAACATGACTCTATTATCTACACACACACACACACACACACACACACACAGACCTGGACAGACTGGACACCTGGTCCAGCAAATGGCTTCTCGAATTTAATCCTGCCAAATGCAAAGTCATGAAGATGGGGGAAGGGCACAGAAGACCACAGACAGAGTATAGGCTAGGTGGCCAAAGACTGCAAACCTCACTCAAGGAGAAAGATCTTGGGGTGAGTATAACACCGAGCATGTCTCCGGAAGCACACATCAATCAGATAACTGCTGCAGCATATGGGCGCCTGGCAAACCTGAGAACAGCATTCCGATACCTTAGTAAGGAATCATTCAAGACACTGTACACCGTGTATGTCAGGCCCATACTGGAGTATGCAGCACCTGTTTGGAACCCGCACTTGATAAAGCACGTCAAGAAACTAGAGAAAGTACAAAGGTTTGCAACAAGGTTAGTTCCAGAGCTAAGGGGAATGTCCTATGAAGAAAGATTAAGGGAAATCGGCCTGACGACACTGGAGGACAGGAGGGTCAGGGGAGACATGATAACGACATATAAAATACTGCGTGGAATAGACAAGGTGGACAAGGACAGGATGTTCCAGGGAGGGGACACAGAAACAAGAGGCCACAATTGGAAGTTGAAGACACAAATGAGTCAGAGAGATAGTAGGAAGTATTTCTTCAGTCATAGAGTTGTAAGGCAGTGGAATAGCCTAGAAAATGACGTAGTGGAGGCAGGAACCATACACAGTTTTAAGACGAGGTTTGATAAAGCTCATGGAGCGGGGAGAGAGAGGGCCTAGTAGCAACCGGTGAAGAGGCGGGGCCAGGAGCTAGGACTCGACCCCTGCAACCACAAATAGGTGAGTACACACACACACACACACACACACACATATATATATATATATATATATATATATATATATAGATATATATATATATATATATATATATATATATATATATATATATATATATATATATATATATATATCATACAAACAAAACATATGTGTAATATCTGGGAAAGTCTAATGTCGAGTTTCGATGTTTTGCAGGTTTCTTATTTTAGTAAGCAGAAAGATTAGAGAGGTATATAAGAGGTGATCGTTCTCTCAGTCTTCAAGAAGTAATTTGGATGTAGTCAGTCCCTAAGCATCTAAAGAGTAACATGGGGGTCGTCAGTCCCTCAGCATTGATAAAGTAATTTGAAGGTAGTCAGTCCCTCAGCATGGGTAAGTGTTGACCTCCGCAGCCTTGGTGGATGTGGTCTAGAGTGTGGAACTGAACTCATCTCGTATACTCTTTACAATCATCACACACACACACACACACACACACTACAAACTCATCCATACGCACATCAAAAGCAGTCAGACATCAAACGCATTCATACACAAACACATGAAAAATTCAATCATACACACACACACACACACACACACACACACACACACACATACACAGCACAGACAAACAGACACACACACACACACACATCCTCCCCCCCCACACAACACCCTCCCCCACACACACAACACCCTCCCCCACACACACAACACCCTCCCCCCCACACACAACACCCTCCCAAACACACAACATCCTCCCCCCCACACACAACACCCTCCCAAACACACAACATCCTCCCCCCCACACACAACACCCTCCCAAACACACAACATCCTCCCCCCACACACAACACCCTCCCAAACACACAACACCCTCCCCCACACACACAACACCCTCCCCCACACATACAACACCCTCCCCCACACACAACACCCTCCCTCACACACACAACACCCTCCCCCACACACACAACACCCTCCCCCACACACACAACACCCTCCCCCACACACACAACACCCTCCCCAACACACACAACACCCCCACACACACAACACAAACACACATACACAAAACAAACACCCTCCCACACACAAACACACTTCCTCTCAAGTTAACGGAGACTATTCAGAGACTAATGATGCATATTTGCTAGGACCCAGCCCAGCCAGGCGAGGCAATTAACGTAGATAGCAGATCCATCTCCCCGCCTTACAACGCCACACTCAAGCTTCACGTAATTAAGCCTTTGCACTTGTGACCAGAATTTGGTCTCGCGGATGATTTCTTCGGTAATTGCCCAGTTTTTCCTGCCTACGAGAAAAGACGACTTTTGGGAACGGAGGAGAGAGCCCACACCATTATTGGTATGACCCTCCCCGGGTTTACCTCTCGAAATAGTACTTCTACTACTGCTGCTATTACTACAACTACTACTACTGCTACTACTACTACTACTACTACTACTACTACTACTACTACTAATAATAATAATAATAATAATAATAATAATAGCAAATAACTGCAATAAATAATAATAATAATAATAATGATAATAGTAATAATAATACGTAATGGGGTTGTCTACATGGTAAGAAAGTGCTCGCGATCCTTGGATTTAGATCTACCTCCTCTCCTCCCTTGGATCAAACCCTCCAGGGGTAGTACAGAAGCTGTACCTCCACTGACGGGTTTAGAGCTTCCAGAGACTCTTACGTCGTTTTTCAACGTTTAAGACGCGCATTCCAAACCATCTGGAGGATGTGTGAACCAACTGGCGAGTGTGAGGACCATCTGACGAATGCATGAACCACCTGCGGCTTCACATGCTCCCCAGTGATCCTCACACTCGCCAGGTGGCTCTCATACTTTTCAGATGGTCCCCACACTCACCAGGTGGTCCTCACACTCACCAGGTGGTCCTCACACTCACCAGGTGGTCCTCACACTCACCAGGTGGTCCTCACACTCACCAGGTGGTCCTCACACTCACCAGGTGGTCCTCACACTCACCAGGTGGTCCTCACACTCACCAGGTGGTCCTCACACTCACCAGGTGGTCCTCACACTCACCGGGTGGTCCTCACACTCACCAGGTGGTCCTCACACTCACCGGGTGGTCCTCACACTCACCAGGTGGTCCTCACACTCAACAGATGGGCCTCACACTCGCCAAATGGTTCATAAACTCACCAGAAAATAATTCTCACACTCCAGATGGTTCATAAACTCACCGCCAGATGGTTTCATAAAAGCCACTGGAAACATTACTTGCTCCTTTGAGCGGAAGATCAAAACGGACATTAACGGTAAACACAAAACCAGGCGTTAACGGTAAGCACAACAGGCATTAACGGTAAGCCCAAAAACAGACGTTAAAGGTAAACACACACAAAAAAAACAGGCGTTAACGGTAAGCACAAAAACAATATACTGGCTCCCTCACCTTCTCGTGTTAGTGTGACTCGTAAATGGTCACAAGTCGGAGCGAAACGTCGTCGTAAACTCCTCTCTCCTCTGTGCGAGTTAAATGTATATTGTTCCAGTCACGGTAATGTGCCTTACTGTTCTTTAAGGTTGTTTGAACAACCCCGTATGTTGTCCATGCAAGTTGTGGCGTAGTCTTGACCAGCATTCCTCCTGGTTCTTGTCCTCTCTGTGTTAGTTCTGCATCCTCCAGAAAGAGTGATACGCAGATCTGTCGTTGTTGTTGGGGGTTTATAGGGCCACTGACAGCATACGTCGTATCAAGCCCTATGCAGATCTGTCTCTTTCCTGCATCTCGTTTGCGTATATGAGAGACAGTGCCGGTTGCATTACTGGTTATCCAGGTGCGTCCTCTCTGCGCATTATTCCGAGTCCCTGTCGCATATGTATGCAATACAATAATCTATGATACTGTTTATGTTCGTTTTTGGGGAGATCTGGTGAGAGAGAGATACAAAGAGAGGGAGGAAGAGGGAGTGTGACTGAGACCTACTTCCTTATATTTTCAGGGGTTGGGCTCTAGTTACTGGACCCCTAACATATCGGTTATTGTTGTGGTTCACTCCTTGTGTGATAAATGGCTTAAAATTCTGAAGTTGAAGAATAAGACACTTATGGAACATTTGGAATTTTTAACTGAGGAAACGGTTGGCCAGCCAGTGGCTTCTTCAGTCCAATACAAAGAAGAATGGTGGAAGAAGAGGAGTTTGAGGCAATCAGTCCCTCAGCTTGGAGTCGATGTGTTCAGTCCATCAATCCTCACACTTCTGGGCAGTTCTGTCCCATCTACTTTCAAACCCACATAGTGTGTGCATGACCTGGTCTGGGACCGGGCCGCGGGGGCGTTGACTCCGAAACCGAAATCATCTCAATGTATCTCCTTATACATTCTATTTGCTCATTCCCCTCATAAAAGAAACAATTCTCTGGTTCATAACTCTCAACTACTTTCCAATGACCAATTTCCAATTTTTTTATGTCAATAAGGTATTCGTTATGCTGTGATCATATCTCCTCTGGTTCCTTGATTATCTGGTGATGCAAGATCCATCTTTCTTGGCCTATTTTCTTATTGCATCTCTTAGTTATGACAAATCTATTTAGCAAACCACTAAACAATCACAATGATTTACGAATTGAGATGCTAGGCTATCATAGGCCGTCTGCACATGCCTTAAAAATGATTTGCTCTGTATCTAGAACTCCTTTAATGTTCTTTTCTTCCCAGTTCTAAAAATTCCTTCCTTTTCAAGGGGAAAACGCTGCCTTTTCACCTCCTCTTCCGAAGGGAAAACGCTGCCTTTTCACCTCCTCTTCCAAAGGGAAAACACTGCCTTTTCATCTCCTCTTCCGAAGGGAAAACGCTGCCTTTCCACCTCCTCTTCCAAAGGGAAAACGCTGCCTTTCCACCTCCTCTTCCGAAGGGAAAACGCTGCCTTTCCACCTCCTCTTCCGAAGGGAAAACGCTGCCTTTCCACTTTCTCTTCCACTTGTCACCTTGCCTTTTCTACAACGTAATTTCAGCTGTCAGTTGTAGGACTGTCCGTAGCTTGTCAGTCTTGTAGTATTTACTAGGCCTATTTTCTTTTTCCTTATGATTTTTTTTGGCGTGAATACGAGTGTCTTGTGTGTTCTGTAATATCTAGTAAGTCCTAACTAGGCCTATTTTCTCTTTCCTTATATTTTTTTGCGTGAATACGAGTGTCATTCGTGTTCGTTTGCGTTTTTGCGTGCATTTTGCGTGTGTTGTTTGCCTATTTGTTGTGTTTGTGTTGTATTGTACGTGTACTTTGTATTGGTATTATGTGAGTATATTTGTACGTGCCTTGTACTTGTTCGGGCGCGGGCGCATGCACGGAGTACGGGCGCATGCACGGGGTACGGGCGCATGCACGGGGTACGGGCGCATGCACGGGGTACGGGCGCATGCACGTATCTACATAACTAATGGATTATCTTCCTGCTAATCCTCCGTTCTGTCTCTCTCTTAACCCTTAAAAATATGCAGATATCCTAGCTCGAATATTCTATATTATTTACTTTAATAATCGTGGTCTATTCTGTCTATCTTTCAGTCCATTTTCAAAATTAATCTATCTATTCATCTTCTACAATTACCCCATATGCTATTTCCCACATACATTTCTCTCAGTTCCTCTCACTCTTTCTCTCTCTCTCTCTCTCTCACACAACATCCATCAACGCTGAGAATACACATAGAATTGATCAACATCACAGGGGATGGTCGAGAGTCGTCTTTAATACGACTCCTAATTACCATCGTCGCTTCGTAATTAGTAAATGAGCTGCTAATTACGTGGTGGCCAAACGTCTCTCTCGTCTCTGTTTTGACGGCACACTGAGCTTCGTAGCAAGTCTGTGTGGTTACAGGGGTCGAGTCACAGCTCCTGGCCCCGCCTCTTCACTGGCCGCTAAGAGGTATGATAAAGCTCCATGAGCTTTATCATACCTCTTCTTAAAGTTATGTATGGATCCTGTCTCCACACATCACTTTGTGTGTGTGTGTGTATTTCTGTCTTCTCCAGACACAACAGAAGAGAGACAGACGAGACTTACAATATCTATCTCTACCTGCAATAGACCACCATCTATCCCTACTACTAACAGACTTCATCCCTACTTACAATAGATCACCATCTATATCTATAACAGACTTCTTATCTCTAC
Source organism: Cherax quadricarinatus (assembly GCF_038502225.1). NCBI lineage: Eukaryota > Metazoa > Arthropoda > Malacostraca > Decapoda > Parastacidae > Cherax > Cherax quadricarinatus. The sequence goes on from NC_091374.1 coordinate 12,860,506, forward strand.
CCGTAATAGACCACCATCTATCCCTACTACTAACAGACTTCATCCCTACTTACAATAGATCACCATCTATATATATAACAGACTTCTTATCTCTACCCGTAATAGACCACCATCTATCCCTACTACTAACAGACTTCATCCCTACTTACAACAGATCACCATCTATATCTATAACAGACTTCTTATCTCTACCCGTAATAGACCACCATCTATCCCTACTACTAACAGACTTCATCCCTACTTACAATAGATCACCATCTATATATATAACAGACTTCTTATCTCTACCTGCAATAGACCACCATCTATCCCTACTACTAACAGACTTCATCCCTACTTACAATAGATCACCATCTATATCTATAGCAGACTTCTTATCTCTACCCGTAATAGACCACCATCTATCCCTACCTCTAATAGGCCTCATTCCTATATACAATAGACTACCCTGCCTTCAATAGTTCATCATCTATTGCAGTGAATATCAGTAATTTGTTTTCTATTTAGAGGGAAAAGTCCAGAGTTAAAAAAAAATATTTACGAAAGCAAAATTTAACATAAATAATGTTATTATTTGTTTTAATTAACGAAAAAATAGCAACGTGATTAATAAGACCAATGTATATTATAGCAATGTATATAGCACTGTATATAGTGTGTATAACAGTGTATACAGTAGTGTATATAACAATATAGCAATGTATGTAACAGTGTATATAGCGGTGTATATAAGTGTTTATAACAGTGTATATAGCGATGTATATAAGTGTTTATAACAGTGTATATAGCGGTGTATATAAGTGTTTATAACAGTGTATATAGCGGTGTATATAAGTGTTTATAACAGTGTATATAGCGGTGTATATAAGTGTTTATAACAGTGTATATAGCAATGTATATAGCGGTGTATATAACTGTGTAAAGGTAGAAAGTTGAAAATGAACATAGAAAAGAGTAAGGTGATGAGGGTATCAAATGATTTAGATAAAGAAAAATTGGATATCAAATTGGGGAGGAGGAGTATGGAAGAAGTGAATGTTTTCAGATACTTGGGAGTTGACGTGTCGGCGGATGGATTTATGAAGGATGAGGTTAATCATAGAATTGATGAGGGAAAAAAGGTGAGTGGTGCGTTGAGGTATATGTGGAGTCAAAAAACGTTATTTATGGAGGCAAAGAAGGGAATGTATGAAAGTATAGTAGTACCAACACTCTTATATGGATGTGAAGCTTGGGTGGTAAATGCAGCAGCGAGGAGACGGTTGGAGGCAGTGGAGATGTCCTGTTTAAGGGCAATGTGTGGTGTAAATATTATGCAGAAAATTCGGAGTGTGGAAATTAGGAGAAGGTGTGGAGTAAATAAAAGTATTAGTCAGAGGGCAGAAGAGGGTTTGTTGAGGTGGTTTGGTCATTTAGAGAGAATGAATCAAAGTAGAATGACATGGAGAGCGTATAAATCTGTAGGGGAAGGAAGGCGGGGTAGGGGTCGTCCTCGAAAAGATTGGAGGGAGGGAGTAAAGGAAGTTTTGTGAGAGAGAGGCTTGGACTTCCAGCAAGCGTGCGTGAGCGTATTAGATAGGAGTGAATGGAGACGAATGGTTTTTGGTACTTGACGAGCTGTTGGAGTGTGAGCAGGGTAATATTTAGTGAAGGGATTCAGGGAAACCGGTTAGCCAGACTTGAGTCCTGGAAATGGGAAGTACAATGCCTGCACTTTAAAGGAGGGGCCTGGGATGTTGACAGTTTGGAGGAACTTCTAAACTGTTGTAATTGAGCGCCTCTGCAAAGACAGTGATTATGTATGAGTGATGGTTAAAGTGTTTTTTTCTTTCTTTTAGGGTCACCCGCCTTGATGGGGGAACGGCCGACGTGAATATATATATATATATATATATATATATATATATATATATATATATATATATATATATATATATATATATATATATATACAAGGAATTCGCGAGAGCAGGCGAAATATACGCAAACACTGATCTCTGGCTGAAGGAGACTCGAACCTACGAACCTTAGGACAAGGTACGTAGTGCTTTACCAATCTACCCACACTGGACAATACCTTGGCGTGTAGCTTGCGCTACACGCCAGAGATCAGTGTTTGTGTATATTTCGCATGCTCTCGCGAATTCCTTGCATTGTTCAAATCTCTAGTAAGGCTGATGCATGCAGGGGATGAGATGAAAAGCTGTAAGCCTTCTCCCTGAAAGCTGGCTGCCTTGGATCAAACGTGTAGCTCATGCTACACGCCAAGGTATTGTCCAGTGTGGGTAGATTGGTAAAGCACTACGTACCTTGTCCTAAGGTTCGTAGGTTCGAGTCTCCTTCAGCCAGAGATCAGTGTTTATATATATATATATATATATATATATATATATATATTATAAATAATTGAAGCACAGCCGATGTGTATAGGTAACACCCGATGTATACTGAAGGAAGCTCATGGCTATATAAATTCTAATCACAAAATAACTTTAATAATTATAACAATCATCATTATTATTATAAAAAATGTGAAAATTATTGTCAATATTTCCCCAGTGGAAAATAAATAGTACATGAGGAAAGTTTTCCCCTCTGTTGTTATTATACAAATGATCATACAACTGGAATTCATTTCTACTGAAGAATGTGGAAGAATACTGTGTTATACACAGTATTTTTTTTTTTGTGATGCTGAAGCAGCTTTGAGTGAAGTTATTTGAGTTCTCAGAGAGAATGAGAAAGAAAATGAGCTAGAGAATGAGAGCGAGAGAGAATAAGAGAGAATGAGAGCGAGAAAATGAGAGAAAGAACGAAACCAGGTATATCAGTCATCCATGGTACTTCATAATTCTCTCTCTCTCTGTCTCGTCACATCTCAGCGATACTAAAAGGCAATAAATGCTCTAGAGCTTCTAATTCTAATGCTTTACAAATAATACCCGAGAATTTCTCTTGATCAATGGTACGTGCCAACTTGGTCTGTCTGTAACATGACTGATTAAATGGGAATCCTGTTCGACCAGTTCCCGGAGAGTTCAGAGTTTGGTCAACAGGAATCCTGTTCGAGGAAATGTCGCTGGTGACATCCGGCTTCTCTGTTAATTTACTTCACAGGAATTTCGTTACTTGGAATTCGGTTCCCTGGGAACGTAGCTGACAGATATGTTTTGTGGTGATGAAGTGTGGTTGCTGATATTGAATTATGCAACAGTCATGATTGAAAGGTCTTCGTTGGAACTTCAGTGACATCGTTCTTGACGGAGTGATCCAGAAGTCATGCAGTTCAGGTAACTTATTATCAAGCTCTTCTTCCAGAAATATGAACTTTCATGTGCCGAAGAAACAAAATCGTATTTTTCCATATGCTCTTATTTGATTCTTTTCGTTCTAGAGGTGAGTTAGTGTATAGAGTGTTCATGTATTTTCTCTCTTGTGGCTACATGACATTCAGTTATCAGACAACTCTTGCCTTCGCCTGATTCAGTCATATGGCACTGCGGAGAGAATTGTTGTAAAAGAACATTATTTGTATATCAGAGTGTTGAGATCCATCTCTCAATTATTTTAACGCGTTTGCTTTTTCCAGGCGAGTCTCCGCGTCTGTTCAAGCGTTAACCTGCAATTCTTGTCACAGTATTATTCCCAGGCGAGTCTCCGTGTCCTTAGAGGTATTAATTTTAATGGAAGTCTCATTTTTTCAGACGATCTTTCACCCCTTGGGAAAACTTGACTCGTAATTAAGAATTTTTTTTTTCCAAGGCGAGCCTCTATGACATACGAAAATCTGCAAGAAAATTTTGTCACGTACGTAGTGATATTATTCCAAGAGGAGCTGCAGTGGAAGCTCGACTCTCACCAAATTCTTTAAAAGTTTACAGCGTATTCATCCTCGAAGATACCTCCAATCTAAACTTTTGTTTTGCAAATTTGCATCTCCTGAGCATTTCCTTAGACGAAGAGGCGAAATCTATTAGTAAAACAACAGTCACGAATACTTGAAGGAGAACGATACTCTTTGCAAGTCTCTGTTGGCGACAACAGAAGATGATACTCCGGACCACGGATAAAGGCTTCTCTCTGAGCACTAATATTTTACATAAACCGAAAGACCCGGCCACACAAGACCGCACGGGAAGACAAGATGAAATATCTCTTGATGTACCCGGGCACAAAGGCATGAAACTCCATCCCCATTGTATCCAATTAAATGTGAAAGGAAACAGAGAGGTCTTTACCCCTTCCCACCTTCCATACATCTTTCTGCGTCCACGATAATAAAAGGAAATGAAGTGTATAAAGTGTTTGTACACTAATAGTCACGAGGGCTCCTACAGTTGATAATAGTAGTGCTAGCTGAAGCTAGCACTATTATTATCGTGTATATTATTAATAATTTGTAGTAGCAATAATAATAGTAACAACAGTAGCAGAAGAATTTAATGTCGAGTCTTAAATAGTTTGATACATAAATTCGTTACAGTATTTATAACTTTTGTTAGTCATTTGTTATTCTGACTGGACTCGCTGCTCGTCCATTCTTGTTAATTAAAATTTCCGTATTATAATAAATTTTGCTGCAGCTATTTATCTCAGTTTTGATAATTGTACTTTCTTAGTAACTGTACTCCAGTAACTGTACTCCGGTATTTGTGGTTGCTGAGACAAAAGTCTCAGCTCCTGGCCCCGCCTCTAAACTGCCACTTGGATTTATATCCTCACCCTGGTGGGCCCTATCATACCTATCCTCGAAACAACGTATAAAGCTGGTTTCCGATACATTTTCATTCCAGTCATTCCACTCCCTGACCGCCTGAAGAAACACTTCCAGTCATTCCTGTGACTTATCTCTAGCTCCACATGTGCATATGTGTACCTCTTTCCCGCCTCTTGAATAATCTGTCCCCCCTCTACCTTCCCAGATCTTCTAAGTATTTTCTAGGTCAGTATTATGTCACCCCAGTTTCTTTACTCTTTTAATGTCAGCAGGTTCAATTCATTTAACTTCTCAAAATGCCATTTCTATAGCCCTGAGACTAGGCTCGTTGCATACCTTCGTACTGTACTCACCTATTTGTACTCACCTATTTGTGGTTGCAGGGGTCGATTCACAGCTCCTGGCCCCGCCTCTTCACTGATTGCTACTAGGTCCTCTCTCTCCCTGCACCATGAGCTTTATCATACCTCGCCTTAAAACTATGTATGGTTCCCTCCTCCACTACTTCACTTTCTAGGCTATTCCACGGCCTAACTACTCTATGACTGAAGAAATACTTCCTAACATCCCTTTGATTCATCTGAGTCTTCAACTTCCAATTGTGACCTCTTGTGTCTGTGTCCCTTCTCTGGAACATCCCGTCTTTGTCCACCTTGTCTATTCCGCGCAGTATTTTATATGTCGTTATCATGTCTCCCCTGACCCTCCTGTCCTCCAGTGTCGTCAGGCCGATTTCCCTCAACCTTTCTTCGTAGGACAATCCCCGTAGCTCTGGGACTAGTCTTGTTGCAAACCTTTGCACTTTCTCTAATTTCTTGACGTGCTTGACTAGGTGTGGATTCCAAACTGGTGCTGCATACTCCAGTATGGGCCTGACGTAAATGGTATACAGAGTCTTGAACGACTCCTTACTGAGGTATCGGAACGCTATCCGTAGGTTTGCCAGGCGCCCGTATGCTGCAGCAGTTATCTGATTGATGTGCGCCTCAGGAGATATGCTCGGTGTTATACTCACCCCCAGATCTTTTTCCTTGAGTGAGGTTTGCAAACTTTGGCCATCTAAACTATATTGTGTCTGCGGTCTTCTTTGCCCTTCCCCAATCTTCATGACTTTGCATTTGGCGGGGTTAAACTCAAGGAGCCAGTTGCTAGACCAGGCTTGTAGCCTGTCCAGGTCTCTTTGTAGTCCTGCCTGATCCTCATCCGATTTGATTTTTCTCATTAACTTCACATCGTCCGCAAACAAGGACACTTCTGAGTCTATCCCTTCCGTTATGTCATTCACATATACCAAGAACAGCACAGGTCCTAGGACTGACCCCTGTGGAACCCCGCTTGTCACAGGCGCCCACTCTGACACCTCATCACGTACCATGACTCGTTGTTGCCTCCCTGTAAGGTATTCTCTTATCCATTGCAGTGCCTTTCCTGTTATGTGTGCCTGGTCCTCTAGCTTTTGCAGTAACCTCTTGTGAGGAACTGTGTCGAAGGCCTTCTTGCAGTCCAAAAAAATGCAGTCGATCCACCCCTCTCTCTCTTGTCTTACTTCTGTCACCTTGTCATAAAACTCTAATAGGTTTGTGACACAGGATTTTCCCTCCCTGAAACCGTGCTGGTTGTCAATTATACACTTGTTTCTTTCCAGGTGCCCCACCACTCTCCTCCTGTGTGTGTGTGTGTGTGTGTGTGTGTGTGTGTGTGTGTGTACTCACCTATTTGTGGTTGCAGGGGTCGAGTCCTAGCTCCTGGCCCCGAAAATCACCCGGGCCTGTCCGGCCTGTGTGTGTGTGTGTGTGTGTGTGTGTGTGTGTGTGTGTGTGTGTGTGTGTGTGTGTGTGTGTGTGTGTGTGTGTGTGTGAGTGTGTGCGTGTGCACTCACCTAGCTGTGGTTGCAGGGGTCGATTCATAGCTCCTGGCCCCGCCTCTTCACTGGTCGCTACTGGGTCACTCTCCCTGAACCATGAACTCTATCATACCTCTGCTTAAAGCTATGAATGGATCCTGCCTCCACTACATCACTCTCCAGATTCTTCCACTTCCTGACAATTGTGTGTGTACTCACCTAATTGTAGTTGCAGGGGTCGAGTCACAGCTCGTGAGTGTGTGTTGAAAAGCTAACATTGCTCGTGTTACAATTTTACAAATATCAACACAACAGTATATCTTTCACTGTTGTAAGTCATATATCTCAATTTTAGCTCGTCTGGGGTCCCATAGGCGGGTGTTCACTGGTGTTGAGTCATATATACATGTGTTCTCCTTTAGGCTGAGTCATCTATGAGTGTGTGTCAAGTTTGTGTCGGTCCAAACACACTAGTGGTTTACGGGTTGGGTTAAATGTGTGAAAGTTAGTTGATATTAATATAACTTGCACGTTCGTGTATGCTGGGTCATGTTTGTGTGTTCGTGTATGTTGGGTCATGTGTGAGTGTGAGTGTATGCTGGGTCATGTTTGTGTGTTCGTGTATGTTGGGTCATGTTTGTGTGTTCGTGTATGTTGCGTCATGTTTGTGTGTTCGTGTATGTTGGGTCATGTGTGAGTGTTCGTGTATGCTGGGTCATGTTTGTGTGTTCGTGTATGTTGGGTCATGTGTGAGTGTGAGTGTATGCTGGGTCATGTGTGTGTGTTCGTGTATGCTGGGTCATGTGTGTGTGTTCGTGTATCCTGGGTCATGTGTGTGTGTTCGTGTATGTTGGGTCATGTTTGTGTATTCGTGTATGTTGGGTCATGTGTGAGTGTATGCTGGGTCATGTGTGTGTGTTCGTGTATACTGGGTCATGTGTGTGTGTTCGTGTATGCTGGGTCATGTGTGTGTGTTCGTGTATGTTGGGTCATGTGTGAGTGTGAGTGTATGCTGGGTCATATGTGTGTGTTCGTGTATGCTGGGTCATGTGTGTGTGTTCGTGTATGTTAGGTCATGTGTGAGTGTGAGTGTATGCTGGGTCATGTGTGTGTGTTCGTGTATGCTGGGTCATGTGTGAGTGTGAGTGTATGCTGGGTCATGTGTGAGTGTTTGTGTATGCTGGGTCATGTGTGTGTGTTCGTGTATGCTAGGCCATATGAGTGTTCGTATGTGGTGGGTCATATACGCGAGTGTTAGCGTATACTGGGTTATATATACGCTTACTTCGCCTCTGGCTTGAGTTCAACAGCTGATATTCCGACCGTAAACTGACTTAATGTTACATCTAACAGCGCCGTATATATATATATATATATATATATATATATATATATATATATATATATATATATATATATATATATATATATATATATATATATATATAGTAGATGAATGGTTCAGAGAACCGACACGTTGATAAATTAGACTAATTTATATATATATATATATATATATATATATATATATATATATATATATATATATATATATATATATATATATATATATATATATATATATATATAATGTGCATTGTTAATCTGCGGTCGTTATGGTCTTAACAATAATGATATTCAGTTGTTTATTACAAACTGGCAACTGGGATATTTGTTTCACAAATTAATTTGGTAACAGCTGAGTTTATTATGTCCACAGAAACATTTATGTCCACAGAAACATTTATGTCCATAGTAATACTTATGTCCACAGTAGCCTTTATAACGTCCATACGTATCGTAAGAAGCGACTAAAATGCCGGGAGCAAGGGGCTAGTAACCCCTTCTCCTGTATATATTGCTAAATGTAAAAGAAGGAACTTTCACTTTTCCTTTTGGGACACCCTGCCTCGGTGGGATATATAGGAGACAACACAATAAGTGTCTGAGGCCCAAGACTTTTCAACAGCCTCCCACCAGCCATAAGGGGAATTACCAATAGACCCCTGGTTGTCTTCATGAGGGAGCTGGACAGGTACCTAAAGTCAGTGCTGGATCAGGCAACCTGTGGTTCATACGTTGGACTACGTGCGGCAGGCAATAACAGCCTCGTTGATCAGGCCCTAATCCACCAGGAAGCCTGGTCATGGACCGGGCCGCGGGGGCATTGATCCCTGGAATACCCTCCAGATAGGCTCCAGGTACTTGGAAAAACTCAATCATAACACTGGAGACAGAAGCAGAGAGGTGATTCTGAGGCGATCAGTCCTTCAGCCTTCATAGAATGTTCTCACTGCCTCAAAGACTTGTATGATGTGGCCAGAGGTGAGGTGTAGCAGCTGGAGATGGCAACACAGGTGAGCAGGGCCCCATTTATGGTAATAGGTCATAATGAACACTTGTTGCCAATAAATTTGTTATATGTCAAGTGATGTAGAGTACTAATTAAGTGACGATCAGGTAAAGTGCTAATTAAGTGACGTTCAGGTGAAGTGCTAATTAAGTGACGTTCAGGTAAAGTGCTAATTAAGTGACGTTCAGGTAAAGTGCTAATTAAGTGACGTTCAGGTGAAGTGCTAATTAAGTGACGTTCAGGTGAAGTGCTAATTAAGTGACGATCAGGTAAAGTGCTAATTAAGTGACGTTCAGGTGAAGTGCTAATTAAGTGACGTTCAGGTGAAGTGCTAATTAAGTGACGTTCAGGTGAAGTGCTAATTAAGTGACGTTCAGGTGAAGTGCTAATTAAGTGACGTTCAGGTGAAGTGCTAATTAAGTGACGTTCAGGTGAAGTGCTAATTAAGTGACGTTCAGGTGAAGTGCTAATTAAGTGACGTTCAGGTGAAGTGCTAATTAAGTGACGTTCAGGTGAAGTGCTAATTAAGTGACGTTCAGGTGAAGTGCTAATTAAGTGACGTTCAGGTGTTGAGGAACGCAATACACAGAGTCTGCAGACTTGACACTCCTGCTGGTGTTGACACGTTCCTTTGAAGGGGACAAGTAAGCCCGTGGCTGCCGTGCCTGTCTCTTGGGTCGTCACGTGCCTGGCGTGCCCCCTTTCAAAGGGTCGTGGTCTCTCCAAAGGAAGAGGTACACGACCATGCAAAGGAAATTAAATATATATATATATATATATATATATATATATATATATATATATATATATGTGTGGGTGTGTGTGTGTGTGTGTGTGTTTGTGTGTGTGTGTGTGTGTTTATGTGTGTGTGTTTGTGTGTTTGTGTGTGTGTGTGTGTGTGTGTGGTGTACCTTCCCCAGTGGGGCTCTACCAAGCAGCTTCCCTAGTCGGGTACAACATAAACTCAGCCAAGTAATCTTCCCAGTGAAGTTCGACTTGTATTCAGTCACAAATTCCCACACAAAATATATGCAGATTTAACCAAAAATTAGGCACATTATGAAAACCTAACGTGATACGTCTGGCAGCTAGGTAGCCCAGGAAACACACGCCTCGTTCGAATCTGAGCGCTCGTCTCTAGTGTTAAAATGACTCGCCCACAGGAGAGAAGACTCAAGGCTCACACAGATCACAGATCGTAAAAAAATATGAGAACTTCCCTTACTTCTGTTGCGTTTTATTCACTTAAACTACTGATTTGTACCATTAACAACAATATAACGATTAGAATATAAATTATTTGTACCAAGTTTATTTATTTTCTGAAGTACACAAAAACGTAGTTTTTACACGTAATAAATTGTTAAACGCAAAAGAAAGGCACTAAGATGCAGTGCATTTCGGGCTCTTCATTCAGTTTAATTGAATACGTTTAGTATGCAGCTCATACCCATCCTGTGGAGGGTAGTCAAAAGAGTACTGAGGTAGATAATGTGTCCAGGAACTGTACCTCAACATTACAGAGGTACATAATGGGTCCAGGGGCTGTACCTCAATATTACAAAGGTACATAATGGGTCCAGGGACTGTACCTCAACATTACAGAGCAACATAATGGGTCCAGGGGCTGTACCTCAATATTACAGAGGTACATAATGGGTCCAGGGGCTGTACCTCAATATTACAGAGGTACATAATGGGTCCAGGGACTGTACCTCAACATTACAGAGGTACATAATGGGTCCAGGGGCTGTACCTCAACATTACAGAGGAACATAATGGGTCCAGGGACTGCATCTCAACATTACAGAGGAACATAATGGGTCCAGGGACTGCATCTCAACATTACAGAGGAACATAATGGGTCCAGGGACTGCATCTCAACATTACAGAGGAACATAATGGGTCCAGGGACTGTCTCAATATTACAGAGGAACATAATGGGCCAAGGGACTATATCTCAACATTACAGAGGAACATAATGGGTCCAGGGACTGTACCTCAACATTACAGAGGTAAATAATGGGTCCAGGGGCTGTACCTCAACATTACAGAGGTACATAATGGGTCCAGGGGCTGTACCTCAACATTACAGAGGAGCATAATGGGTCCAGGGACTGCATCTCAACATTACAGAGGAACATAATGGGTCCAGGGACTGCATCTCAACATTACAGAGGAACATAATGGGTCCAGGGACTGCATCTCAACATTACAGAGGAACATAATGGGTCCAGGGACTGCATCTCAACATTACAGAGGAACATAATGGGTCCAGGGACTGTATCTCAACATTACAGAGGAACTTAATGGGCCAAGGGACTGTATCTCAACATTACAGAGGAACATAATGGGTCCAGGGACTGTATCTCAACATTACAGAGGAACATAATGGGCCAAGGGACTATATCTCAACATTACAGAGGAACATAATGGGTCCAGGGACTGTATCTCAACATTACAGAGGAACACAATAGGGTGCAGGGACTGGACCGCAAAGTTTTGATAGCTGGACAAGTTACAGTTGAAGAACTGAGACACTTTTGCAACATATGGGAATCTTTATTGAAGAAACGTTTCGCCACACAGTGGCTTCATCAGTCCAATACAAAGTAGAAATGGGTAAGGAGAGGAGGAGTTTGAGGTAATCAGTCCCTCAGCCTGGAATCGATGCGTTCAGTCCATCACTCTTGTAGGAAGTACAGTTCCCTTCTCACTCTAATCCAATCCTCTCATCTCTGATCTTAATTCTCTCTCTTCGAGATATCTGTAGCATTCACATTTAAGTCTAAAATACTTTCCTGATTAAGTTAAATTCTTACTAGTTCCAATATGTGATTTTTTTATTTACAAACATCAACTTGGTATATTAAGATACAAATAAAAGGTGGGAGGATGTACAAAACCAAAGACTTGGAAATCCTAGAGGGACTAGTCCCAAATCTGCACAAGGAAATCACTCCCTACGAAAAAGACTCGGGAGACGGTGCAACATCCCCCAGTGAAAAGCAGGGGCGCCATGAGTACGCTAAGAGACAACACATTCAGTGTCAGGACCCCTGGCTGTCTTCAAGAGGAAGCTTGGCAAGCAGTGAAAGTCAGTACTTGACCAGCCGGGCTGTGGTTCATACGTGGGTTCGCGTGCGACCAGTAGTAACTATACCTGGTTCAACAGGCCCTGATCCACCACGAGGCCTGGTCATGGACCAGGCTGTAGGGGGGTTGACCCCCCAGGTATACAGGAAATGTTTTACACATTCCCAAGAGAGGAGTAACGAGGAATTATCTTCACTGTTAACAGATAACGTCATATTACCTCTACTAGCGCCTCATTAGGTCTCATCTAGCACACAGATGGAGCTCCAGCCTTGAGAAATCGACCCTCCAACAAAATGCCTAATGAAGTTTAGCTGCAGCTGATTGCACGTCAAACTTGAGTTATTAAGCTACCACCGCAAAGAATATTATTAATAATAAGAGACAAGAGACCTCGACCTGTACTGGCACCTACCCATCATGACCCGGTTACCTGAAGTAGGTCAAGTGATGTAATTTCCCCACGGTACAGTCTTGGACCAGGCCTCCTAGGTGGAAACGGAAATGTTACAGGATTAAGAACTGCTACGGAGCACGCACAGAAAAGTAGATCTGCGTAGAGAGAATGTAAGTAAAAGGTTATGAGATTTACCTGTCAGCTTACGTGTCTGAGAGACAGTAATCCTGTCAGAGTGCAAAAAGAAAAAAATTAACAAGCTTTCATCTCAAACTTAAGTGACAGGATAGTACTGTCTCCCTGGGTGTCTGATGTCTACCAACCTATAACAGGATGTTGCCCTTATTCACCTATCAGTAAATAGGCTCCCGAGCTTACGGTAGGAGGTATCCAGGGAGTAACGAGGAATATACCTTAGATAGGATTGGCCTTTCAAATGAGCCGAGGCAGGAAAACATTTCTTAGGTATTTATTAAGGTGTTAGTACATAACATGCAAGTAATTTCCTTTTTACCAGTGGTCTCTGAGGAAGTACAGATGCTACGGACACATGAATATACATTACGTAGCTTTACCTTTGGATAAATAGATAACAAAAAGGCATAATACCGTGACTGGAACAATACACAAATAACCCGAACATAACTTAAGAAATCGTAATGACACGATTGCAAACAAACCATACCCCCGGCCGGGATTGAACCCGCGGTCATAGAGTCTCAAAACTCCAGCCCGTCGCGTTAGCCACTATTGTGGCTAGCTGGTCTAGTGGCTAACGCGACGGGCTGGAGTTTTGAGACTCTATGACCGCGGGTTCAATCCCGGCCGGGGGTATGGTTTGGTTTTTTTAACCCGAACATAGGTGAGAGCTTACGACGACGTTTCGGTCCGACTTGGACCATTTACAAAGTCACAGTTTGACTCTGTCAATGTGGCTTATTTCCATTGGAGTCCTTGATCTCCACCGAGGTCCCTGTAAATGAGTGGAGTTACCAGTCTCTAGTCTGTAAATTGAACTGCGTAAAAGGTTCCTACTTCGCCTTTACCTAGACTGACACGTGATAATTGAACTATCGGCCATTTTTGTTAGCTACCGTGTGCTGTAAATTCGAGTGGTTGAACAACTACTTACGGAGGAGCTGGCCTTTATTTGTACGTTCCGCGGACAAGTGAGCTGTGAGATGGGGAGTTATTTTTGTTAGTGGGTCTGACTTTGAGAAGGACTTGCCTAGCATGGGCCAATAGGCCTTAAATACATGTTCTTAAATACATGGATGGTTCTGATAAGGACCTGCCTAGTATGGGCCAGTAGGCCTTAAATACATTGCAGATGAATGGTTCAGAGAACCGACACATTGATAGATTAGACACAAGTCTATTCAAGATTGAATAGATTGACCACATCGACTCAAGGTTTAGGGACTGATTACCTCATTCTCCTCCTGTTCTTCAAGTTTCTCCTATGTATGGACTGATGAAGCCACTGTGTGGCGAAACGTTTCCTCAATAAAGATACCATATTGTATTACTTTTGTCACTACCACTACTACTACTACTACTACTACCACTAGTGAACATCGAAATGGTACCTCACTAGTATTCACCTCACTCTGAGCCTTTATATACCCTCTGTGTCCATGTATTGTTTGTAATGGCTTGATAAAGCTCCTGGAGAGCGAAACGTTGCCGCAATAAATGTCACATTAGTTGCACTTGTGTCCTTTTACTTTACAATAAAGATACCCAAGAGTTGCACATGTGCTTAAATACATAATCTAAAATACATGGATGGTTCTAATAAGGACCTGCCTTGTATGGACCAGTAGGCCTACTGCAGTGTTCCTCATTTCTTATGTTCTTATGTTGTTTGTCTCCTATACCTAGAGGTCTGTTGTGACCTTGCAAACTACAGATTCGAATATTCTGATGTTATATAATATTTACGGAATACAATACCGACAAGTTGATGTATAAGACACAGGTGCAACACCCGGGTAACTTGACACAGGTGCAACACCCGGGTAACTTGATTTTCCGACGAAGATACCCAAGTGCTGTAAATGTCTCATCTCCTGTCTCATTTGTGGCACTTCAGGGCCGCGCTGCGAAACAATGGGATGTCTTAAGTGACATCCTGACATCTTCAACTCGAAATTGACTTTTGTTTGCTGCGGTGGAGTTTTCTGGACAACTACTGAGGTGCTTCAACCAGCCAAAACCATCTAAACCACCATCAACCACGCAACCAACATTATTACCACCACCACCACCACCGCCGCCACCAGCGTCACCACCACTGGCTGTGGTTCGTACGTCGGTTTGAGTGCGGCCAGCAGTAACAGCCTGGTTGATCAGACCCTGATCCACCATAAGGCCTGGTCTCAGACCGAGTAGCGGGGGCGTTGACCCCTGAACCCTTCTCCAAGTAAACCACCACCAGCGTCTTCTCTGATAATCTCAGTTGCCTCAGCTTCCACCACTATCAATATCCTTTCCTTCTGTTCTACCATCTACATTACCACCACCACCCTGATCACTCAAACTATCATCACTCAAACTATCATCACTCAAACTATCATCACTCAAACTATCATCACTCAAACCACTGCAAAATCACCATCCTACCTACCATAACCCGTTCAGTGTATATACACATAGAGGTTGGTTGTTTGGTTAAATTTGAAGCCTATAGACTACACGAGGGTTATTAACATTGTATGTTACTCGCATATATATATATATATATATATATATATATATATATATATATATATATATATATATATATATATATATATATATATATATATAAATGTCGTGCCGAATAGGCAGAACTTGCGATCTTGGCTTAAAAAGCAACGCTCATCTTGCCATATAGGACAAGTGAAAATTTGTGTATGCAATAATTTCGTCAAATTTATTCTGAACCTAACGAAAAAAATATATTTCATTGTGTTTGCTTAGTATTAAATTATTGTAAACAAATCTAAAATATATTTAGCTGGATTAAGCTAAAATAAATTGCACTTGTTATAATAAGGTTAGGTAAGTTTTCTAAGATTCTTTTGGTGCAAAGTTAAAAATTTTTACATTAACATTAATGAAAAAAATATATCTTTAAATGTACAAGAGAAAATTTTAGAAACGACTTAATTTTAAATGAGTTCTTGCTAATTGACCAGTTTTACATATTCGGCACGATATATATATATATTATATATATATACAACTCTAGGCTTACATAGAGACACGCCTCTGTTTATATATACACGTATATACACCTAAAAGGCGAAAGATTTATTCGTTTTGAAGGGGAAACCTTAATATACATTCAGAGATATACAGTTCTGTGTATATACATCTATATACACCTCTCTGAATGTAGTCGACACACAAAGGGGGTGACCGGATGTTCATACAATGAGTTTCTCAGCTTGAATCAAGAGCTCTCCACCCGCATCAAGGTTCCGTAACAAGACTTCAGGAACGCCGACTGCATCCCTGAAGCAGACCTTCATCCTACTGCATTTCAGTGTATCATTTTTAAGTTAAATCTGTGACTCAAGGCCAGAATGAAAAAATGAATTTTCTCGACTGTTTTTTACCCTGTGATGTTCCATAGATTTTATTAGTGGCTCTCTTTCTTTCTCTCTCTCTCTCTTTCTTCCAAACTTTCTATTACCTTTCTTTATGTGTGTACTGCCGTTCTGGTACGTTAAATTTGGTTAAATTGTGCTTATGCGCGGCAGTTTAACCAAATTAAACGGACGGAGATCACGAGACGCAAATTCTGTTGATATTAGCGGACAAAACGCCAATAGGAGACATGACAACAACGTATAAGATACTCAAGTGGCTAGCCTGAGCTAACTTAACGTAAAGTAACGTAACCTAAAGTAGGCTGGCATAAATGACATAAATGGGCGAGCTGGATTAAGTCGCCACAGACGTCAATTTCCAAGAGCAAAGTCACCAGCTCAATCCTCACTACTTACACGAAGTCACCACTCATGTCCTCACTACTTACACGAAGTCACCATTCAGGTCCCCACTACTTACACGAAGTCACCATTCAGGTCCCCACTACTTACACGAAGTCACCACTCATGTCCCCACTACTTACACGAAGTCACCACTCAGGTCCCCACTACTTACACCAAGTCACCACTCATGTCCCCACTACTTACACGAAGTCATCCCTCAGGTCCCCACTACTTACACGAAGTCACCACTCAGGTCCCCACTACTTACACGAAGTCACCACTCAGGTCCCCACTACTTACACGAAGTCACCACTCAGGTCCTCACTACTTACACGAAGTCACCATTCACTACTTACACCAAGTCACCACTCACGTCCCCACTACTTACACGAAGTCATCACTCAGGTCCCCACTACTTACACGAAGTCACCACTCAGGTCCCCACTACTTACACGAAGTCACCACTCAGGTCCCCACTACTTACACGAAGTCACCACTCAGGTCCCCACTACTTACACGAAGTCACCACTCAGGTCCCCACTACTTACCCAGCATGATGCATCTAAGTAACACATTTCGGATGAACTGAAACAAAACTCAGGTTGCAGAATTGATAGGGACAACATTTCTCTGTGTGCTAAGCTTTCTTTTGGCATGTTAAAGCTCTATACAGAGCGAAACATCGTCCCAGTAAAAGCTCCAACACGCGTCTTCGCACAATTGATGTCTTGCCCGATAAGATGAAATTCTCACTTTACTCACATCACTCTGAAGCGAAAAAATTAAAATTCGACGAATGAGAAACATGATCGCTTGACCAGACTCTAGCACTTTCACAGGCGAAACAGATGAGAAATATCTGTTTCCAGTACAATTTTATTTCCAGCTGGTTAAGGAGGGAGTGATCTGGTTAAGGGGTGAGTGATCTGGTTAAGGGGTGAGTGATCTGGTTAAGGGGTGAGTGATCTAGTCGTGTGGTGGTTGTTTGATTAGCTTTATCACGTCCAGAGATACATTTTGTACCCACCACTAACATACTTCCAGTAGAAACTGGAACTTTCGGGCACAGTGTATAACACTCTATCAGGTACTGGAGTTTCTTAGGCGGGACTGGAGTGTTTTCAAACACAGGATACAACATTCCATAGGTTCTCGACTTTCTTACACGATATTAAGAATTCTTTTCAAGACTGATGGATTGATTACATCGACTCCAAGCTGAGGAACTGATTACCTCAAACTCCTTCAGACACAGTTCTTCTTTGCATTGGACTGATGAAGCCACTGTCTGGCGAAACGTTTCCTCAACATACATAAGTGTTTCACATGTGTAATTAATCAAACAGATACGACAGTCCACAGGTACTGGAGTTTCTGGCCCGGGTCTAGAGTGTTTTTCGACACACAACAGTTCAGCAGTAACTGGGCGCAGTTCTCACTGATATTACTCAGGTC